>NW_026913349.1:0-15641 GCF_034315485.1 Pezoporus occidentalis | reverse complement strand
TTCCAAGTACTAGGAACAAATCCTGGCTGTACTCTCTGAGCGTAGCGTGGCTGTTCAGCCTGTTGCAGGAAGAGAGTCCTGTGCTGAGAGGATTATGGAATGCATCCACTGGAGTGCATGAAGTTCCCGCAGAGGTGTTCAAGCCCCCTTGTTCTGAGCTAATGCTGGACCATGCTTTTCATCCTGGAAGCCAGTGTTCAAGGTGTGAGCAGCACTGCTCTTTTCTCCCAACTGCTTGGCAGACCTGGCAGAAGTAAGGTCAGGGCTTGTTGCCTGCTATTGCGCCGCTTGGGCTTGCTTTTCCTAGGCTGTGTTTGGCTAGTAACTGTGGAATGGCAGCCCCAGTGACCAGAGGGTTGAGCTGGTGTCCCCTGGGTCGTAGTCAGCACCACAGCCTGAGTTCTCCTCAGCCTTTGCTTCACACCTTACCCTGACGAGAAGCCAGACGCAGCTGGCTAACCTGAAGCCAGGAGATGACTCAAAATCCCTACCTGCTTTAGGAAAACTGGCCAGCCCTGAGGGCTGCCTAGAAAGCACGACTAGTCCCTGGGGGTGTCTGCGGAGCTCCTGAGCCTAAAGCTCTGCCACTTCCTGAAGTGAAGGCGTAGGATCCCTCGTAAGAGGGTGAGCTTCCTGCCCCGCTGCATCTTGTCCCCACCTCTTCATGCCTACTCCCTCTTGGAATTCAATCCTCCCGGCTCGGGAAAGAAGACGACACAGAGCAAATCTCTCTTTAATGACTGAAAATGAATCTCTCATCTCTTTGAAAAGAGCAAGGCATCTGTTCTGCCTCTGGCTTGCCCACCCTCATTCTCCGAGAGCCTCACCGCAGGAGGGAGGCGTCGGTTCTCCGGCATGGTGGGACCTGGAGGTTTCTGCGGGAAAAGATGTTCTTGGGGATTCTTTCTGTCACTACTTGTCTGATGTGTGACTGCTTCCAAGATGTTTTGGAGTCCTCTCCTTCCTCGGGTTGTGTGGAAGCTTGTGTCTGTCTGCGCTGCTTTTTCCTGGTTGTGCAGTCCTTTGCTCTGGAGGGAGACGCTCAAAATGTGTGCGGTGATGCTGTCAGCAGCAGCCTTCCCCCCAGCATGGCCACGCCTAAGGGAGAGAGTAAAACCTGTCCTGCTTTTGCCACATAGCTCTGCCGTGCTCGGCAGGACAGCTTGCCTTTCTGGGGCGCTAAGGTTCCCTGGGCACGGGCTGGCGGAAGCGGGGTCGGGCCCGGAACCGTCAGCCATGCGCTAGAACTGCGGGAGGGGAGAAGGCCGCGGGGCGTTGCCTAGCAACGGGTGTTTTCCGCAGCGCCGCCCTCTGTGAGCTCCGGACAATGGGCGTCGGGGAGCGTCGAGGTCAGTAAAGAGGGCAGGTGGTGGGGCAGGGTCAGCTGCTGCAGGTACGGGGCCGGGGGGAGCAGGGAACGGGGGTCAGGGGGGCCGGCGGTAGGGCTGGAGGGCGCAGAGGCGGCGGGGACGGGGCCGCGGCATCCCTGAGGGAGCGTGAGCAGGAGGAAGGCTGCCGGCTGCCCGCTATCTCTCCTACCGCCAGCAGGTCAGAGTCGTGTTGTCGGCCATAGCGGCAGCGATGGCTCTGCTCAGCTTGACCCAGCTGCTGGACGCCACTTTCGGGACGACCGATGTCGAGGCCGTGAACTTCCGAGCGCTGCGCAACCTGCTGCAGGCCATGCTGGGGCACCTGGGCCTTCAGGATCGCTCCACCCGAGGCTTGGAGCAGCCTGTGGGGCGGGACAGGGCAATGACCCTGGCTGCGGGGAGCCAGGCCCTGCAGCCGGGTGAGCAGCTGCCTGCAAAGGACCCACTGCAGGACACCCCCAGCGGCTCCGAAGCTGATGTGGCTGCCGACGTGGGACAGCTGGTGGGAAAGGTAGAAACTGACGAGAGCAGCAGCTCCGAGGCAGAGGCTCTCCCCAGTCCCCTGGGTGCTCCCCCACTGAAGCGCCTCCTCCTGCAGGGGTGTCTCTTTGCCCTTGGCATCAGTTTCAGCGCTCCTGCTCAGAGTTCAGCACGGGCGGGCAGGCAGGGCTGGATGCAGCCCTGCTGACAGGGGTTTGTGTGATGGCTTCCACTGGGGCAGGGTGGGGACCAAGTTCCTGGTCTGCAGGGACCCTCCTGTGGGGCTCATGCCTGCCACCCTCCTCTCCTAGGACACGTCTGTCTACCAGGATCTCCTTGAGGAGATTAGCCAGATGAAGGAGGCGCAGTCCCGCAGGCAGGAAGAAATCCGCATGATGCAGGAAGAAATCCGCATGATGCAGGAAGAAATCCGCCTGATGCAGGAGGCGCTTGGCTTGGTGAGCTGCTGCTGGTGTCCCCAGGAGGGAGCTGGCCTCTTGTTGCCCTGCCTGCATCACCCTGCACCTCCCTGCGGACCCTGTCCTCCGGCCTTGGGTGTCACCCAGTGTGAGGGGCACTGGGAGGGGAGAGTAGGAAGGGTGTCCCAAGAGGGAAGCATGGGAGCTCGCCCACCCTACGTGGAGCCCCGGGGAGGGCAGAAATGGGCAGCGCTGCCTGCAGCTCAAGCTGCTGGTAGAGGTAACTGTGTGTGTCCGCCCAAGTGGCGCTAAGGCACTTCTTAACTAAACACCCATTAAAGTAGCATGGGTGCTGGGAAGGAGGGTCAAGATCTACTGGTGCAATACAGCAGCAGCCCCCAAGCACAAGCCTGCCCAGCGTCCATCTGTCTAGTGCCCAGGTTAAGTTGCAGGTGCTTCTGTTCAGTCTTGTTCTTGTGTGCTGACTGCCGTCCTTCTCCTCGCCCCGCTCTAGGGGAACCTCCGGGACACTGCTGGCCGGCTGCCAGGCCTCTGCAACCTAAGGACTCTGGCCAGTGATGTGGTATGGTTACAAGCACGCCGGATCCTGCTACGGTGCAGGAGGCGGCTGCATCCCTAGGGGACGTATCTCTGCAGGCGGTATCTCTGCATTAGGGCATGGTCCCCAGCGGTGCTGGCTGTGAGGGGGAGTGCTCCTGTGGGTCCCGCCGTGCCCCTGGCTACATGGCGGGGGTAAACCCTTGATCCCTTCCTTCCCCAGCAAATGCTGAAGGAAAGGCTGGGCCTGTACCCAGACCCAGACGAGGTGACCAACATGGTGCACTGGGATGTGCTGGAGGATTGCCTGGTGGGCAGCAAAGGAGACCAAGGAAGAGATGGAGGAAGACCCAGAGGAGAACAAGAAGGAGACCAGTCTGCCACCACCAAGCCTCCCACTTCAGATATGGACAGCCCACATGGGGCAAGCTCAGTGCTGGGATCTAGAGACAGCTCGGTGGAGCTGAAGGATCCAGGGACAGCTCTAACGGCCCCTAAGCAGCAGGCAAGCGTTCCCTCAGATCAGAGGAGGAACGCTAGCACCACAGCGATGATGCAGACAGTGTGTCAGGACGCACAGACCAGCAGCTTGGGGACACAGCCAACCCAGCCAGAGTCCACGGGCACCCAGACCACCACCCTGGGGATGCAGCCAGAGCCCACCGTCCCTCAGACCACCACCTCAGGGGAGCGGCTCGGCACACAGCTTCACGAGGCAGGCCCCCTGGCAGCAGGGACTCTCTTGCCGACAGCCCAGGGATTCGAGATCCCGCTCGACACTGATCCCAGGGCCACGTCCCACTTGCAAGAGCTGGCCTTGCCCTCGCGCTCCAGCAGTGCCTACCACAACGCCTACAATTGCTACGTGGAGACGGTGGAGGCTCTCAAGCAGATTGGGGAGCTCAGACACCTCTGTGCTCCCCTGAAGGAGCAGGTGGCCCAGCTAGAAGCCACCAAATTGGACGCGACTGAACTGGAGAAGCTGCGCCTGCTCCTCCAGGAGAGAGGTGGGAGCTCTGGGAGGCTTGTGGGGGGTGCTGGAAATGCTGCGTCTGGAGCTCGTTGTGCTCAGAGCCTGGCCCGTAGAGTGAGACCCCTTCACTGACAGTGTGTCCCCTTGTACCACGTTCTTCTAGGCCAGGAGAGCGTTGCCAACACGCTGGGTGACCTCCAGGCCCCGGTGCCATCCCTGCAGGGCCTGGCCAGTGACCTGCAGGGCTTGTCCAGGGACCTGCAGGGCGTGGCCAGGGACCTGCAGGGCGAGAAGGGAAAGGTAAGGAGTCCCCGAGGGAGATGCAGGGATGCTGGGAGAGTTGGGCACGGAGGAGGCAGCTGGAGAGCCCCTGTGCTGGGATGGCACAGGGGCCATGCCCTGACTCTGCCCCCACTGCCGTTCCCAGATCAGGAAGCTGGAGAGTGCCCTTGGCAAACTGGAGGCAGCCAGAGCCAGCTGGCAAATGGACCTCAGCAACCAACGCAGCCTGCCATTGGGGTAAAAGGACAGGAGAGGGTTTCGTACCCTGTGGGGCTGCAAGGGAGCCCAGGAGGGCTGGGAGCATCCCATGATGGGGGGTGACGGATGCCCCCTGAGCAATGAAGCTTCTGAAGACTAAGCCTACCTCTGTCCCCGTCTCGCTGGCCAGGTCCACACCGCAGGAGGTAAAGTGGGACAGGAAGGATCTGGCAGAGAAGCAGCAAATAAGCAAGGCTGCACTGGATCAGTTGGTGGCCCAGACGGGCGAGGAGGAGCGGGAGCAGGTGAGGTGTGGGGGGAGCTCTCACCACCCGCTGGTTCGGTGAGGTGGTCCTGGTGGGGTTCCCAGGCACATCCCCTGGCTTGCTGGGGCCATGGAGCCCCCACGGCTCCTGGGATTGTTGGTTGCATGTGTCCCATCTCAGAGGTGATTCCTCTTCCCCTTCTGCAGCTGGAAGAGCTGAGCGTGATGGAGAGCACGGGGCAGGAGGAGGCCGCATGCCCCACCTGCAGCAGCAACGTCAGCACGCGTTTGGGGAAGCTTCTGCAGCGCTATGAGAAGCTGCAGGGGTTGGTGGACTCCCTTATGTCAAGCAAGAAGAGGGGCAAGGTGGTGAGGGAGCTGCCAGGGAAGAGCCAGGTAGGGAGATGGCAGCATGGGGGACTTTGGGAGGGGGCTGCCAGAACCATGCCCGGCTGTTTGTGCTTCGGTGTTATGTGGGGGAGTTCCTTGCTCCCCCCCACATTATCTTGTAAAGTCTGCAGCATAGAGGGGGATTCAAGCCATGCTGCAAATGTCCTGCTGGCACTGAGAGCCTACGGCCACTGGCCCAGTAAGCCAGGTCTGTCCCCGTGGGGCAGCCACCCCACCTTGCGTGGCACTACCTTGTTATTTTCCTCCCTGGAGCAGGACCAGGAGACGCTGAAGCGTGTGCAGGCTGCCATCCTGCAGATGCAAGGGGAGTATGAAAAGCTCAACTCTGTCACGGGGAGGCTCCTGGATGACAGTCGCCAGCAGCAGAAAGATATCGAGGTAGATGGCTGAAAGCCCCATGGGCTTAGGGCCTCCTCCAGGCAGAGCCCAGGTTGGGGACCATAAGCGAATTTCCCCGTGGAGGTTAAAAGTACCTTAACCCAGAGGATTCTTCGGGGGGGGGGGGGGAGAAGCAGGAGTGCTCCTGCCACAATGTCACATGATGCTTTCTGTGTTGGAAGGGTCTGTTCCAGTCCATGGAGAGGCTGGAGAAGGAGAAGGCAGACAAGGAGGACCTGGAGCTGGGAATGGATGAGGTACAACCTCAAGGGGCCTAAGCAGCAGCCAAGGGGGTCCTGGGCAGGGTGACAAATGCCCCTTGTCCCCTGGGAGCTTGGTGGCAGAGCTGGTCTGCGGGAGGGAGGATTTCTAGCCCAGCTGCAGGTCCCTCCGTCTCCCCCCGTGTCCCTTGGGCTGGTGGGACCGACCCCGTGGTGGTGATGGGGCGAGTGGGAGCACACAGCCGTGGGAGGGGCACAGTGGTCCTGCAGAAGTGCTATTGCCTCTGCCCCTGCGATGAGCTGACCCTGGCTCTTGCACCTCCGTCCTTTCGCCACCGTTCTCCTGCCTTTCCCTGTCGCTAGAAAGCAGAAAAGGGCGCCTTGGAAAGCAAAGTCAGTCGCACCCAATTTGAGGCGAGCCTGGAGCTGCTGAACAAGAGAAACCAGGAGGTGCTGAGCCGGGTGACAGGCCAGGAGCATGGGCTGCACGAGGTCCAGCAGCAGCTGCGGGAGGAGATGGCCACCAAGGTGAGGGGCGGCTCATCACCGCTGCACAAAACTGGCACCTTCGGGGCTTGGTGGCCCAAAGCAGCATCCTCCTGAGGATACCTGCTCCTGGCTTTTCCCTGGGGATGCAGTCTCCCATCCCGGAGCCGCTACCTGAGGGAGTGTGTCTGTCTGCAGCTGGATCGCCTGGAGCTGGGGCCATTCCAGCAACGGCTGGAGGAACAGTGGAAGAGCAGCCTTGAGCAGCTCAAGAAAATGGCACCACTGACAGAAGCTGACGATGCAGCTGGGATTAGGAAGTGAGTGCAACAGGGACAGCACTCGCCTTGTTCCTGCTTTCTCCTTGCCTGCATCCCCTGTTCCCATGGTGCTCTGGGTGCCTGTGGCAGTGGTTCCCACAGCATTGGAGGTTTTTGGGCGCTCCCCTCTGTGGACTCCTCTGTGCCTAAGCCGAGGTGGAGCTTTTTCCCAGGAGGCAGCCCGCAACCAAGCACTCTCCCTCATCCTATCGCCTTTCTTCTGTAACCAGCCAGCAGCTTGGGGAGATGGGTGCTGGTGGTGTTCCAGACCAGGCATGGGGTTTGGGGCGTCTGCCTCTGAGGGTCCGATCGTGCCCAGCGCCTTCCACAGGCCTGCCCATCAGCGGGAGGATTAGGACCTCTCCCTGAGGGCAGCAGGCAGGGGATGCCATGAGGTACAAGCCTATGGGGTTCGGGGTGCTGCCACGAGCCAGGGTGGGTCATTTGTCGCCTGTCACCCACTGATGGCTCTTGCCCTCCCCAGGCCTATCCCGCCCATCCCACCACTTCCACCTCTGGTCCCTCGCATCGCTGGACAATCCCACCCTCTTTTAAAGACAGAGCAAACCCACAGGTAGGGGACATGGGACCCATCCCCATCCCTGGGCTGCAGGATGGCTCTGTCCCAGCAAGGGAGAGTCCTTCCCTGTGCTGCTGCCACCACCCTTCCCACCCAGGTGCCAATTTGCTACCACCTAGCAAGGGCTCTGCTCCCTCCCCCAGGGCAGGGCAGGGACAGCTCGTGGAGGTGCCAGATGTGCCACTGTTTTCAGCTCCTTCAGTGACACGTGGCCGCGGGCCAAGGGCAGATGCTTCAGGCCACACAGGCGCTTTGCCTTTCCTGGCCCAACTGCTCTATCGTGTCGAGCTGGGGAGGAGAGAACGCGTTGGCTAAAGCACGGGGCTGAATTCAGCATCCCCAAGCAACCCCCTATACCCATCTCTCCTGGGGAAACTGAGGCATGGCTCCCCCACCCCAGATGCTCAGCATCGCCCTCCCAACCTCAGTCAGCCCCGCCGGATCCCTTCTTTCTTCATCCCTACCTTGCTGGGAAGCAGGGTGGAGGGCTGGAGTGCCTGTGGGGCGCTGGGCTGGAGAAGCTGGAGGTGCAGGCTGCGCTGCAGCGGGTGTGTGAGGGGATGCTGGCCCCCACACTGCCGTGGCAAGGTGGGGTACCTGCATGCAGCCATCCGCTCCCTGCAGGATAGGGTATGGGGACACTCAGCACCCAGCACGCAACTCGGCACATGTGGCTTCAGCGCCACTGAGAGAGAGGTGGGGCAGCACAGTGGGGAGGCTGTGAAACCCCCAGGCCTGGGGCAAGCACAGCTGAGCCTCTGTGGCACATCTCTGCTTCCCTGCCCTGCCCAGGGAGCAGAGCCCTTTACCCCGACTCAGGGAAGGACTCTCCCTTGCTGGGACAGAGCCATCCTGCAGCCCAGGGATGGGGATGGGTCCCATGTCCCCTACCTGTGGGTTTGCTCTGTCTTTAAAAGAGGGTGGGATTGTCCAGCGATGCGAGGGACCAGAGGTGGAAGTGGTGGGATGGGCGGGATAGGCCTGGGGAGGGCAAGAGCCATCAGTGGGTGACAGGCGACAAATGACCCACCCTGGCTCGTGGCAGCACCCCGAACCCCATAGGCTTGTACCTCATGGCATCCCCTGCCTGCTGCCCTCAGGGAGAGGTCCTAATCCTCCCGCTGATGGGCAGGCCTGTGGAAGGCGCTGGGCACGATCGGACCCTCAGAGGCAGACGCCCCAAACCCCATGCCTGGTCTGGAACACCACCAGCACCCATCTCCCCCCATCCCACCCATGCAGACTCCTGATGCGCCTGTGTTAGGCGCTACTTACGAGCCAGGCACCCGCATGCTGAGTTGCCTGTCACAAGACAGGCACTGGAAATCCGCCAGCAGCTGCCTGGGGAGGGGAGAAAGGGCTGGGTGAGTTGGGAAACCTGGTTTTGAGCCTGCTTTAACCCCGCCCCCCCCCCCCCCCCCCCCCACCAACAAGGTCCCAAGCTGCTGGCTGGTTACAGAAGAAAGGCGATAGGATGAGGGAGAGTGCTTGGTTGCGGGCTGCCTCCTGGGAAAAAGCTCCACCTCGGCTTAGGCACAGAGGAGTCCACAGAGGGGAGCGCCCAAAAACCTCCAATGCTGTGGGAACCACTGCCACAGGCACCCAGAGCACCATGGGAACAGGGGATGCAGGCAAGGAGAAAGCAGGAACAAGGCGAGTGCTGTCCCTGTTGCACTCACTTCCTAATCCCAGCTGCATCGTCAGCTTCTGTCAGTGGTGCCATTTTCTTGAGCTGCTCAAGGCTGCTCTTCCACTGTTCCTCCAGCCGTTGCTGGAATGGCCCCAGCTCCAGGCGATCCAGCTGCAGACAGACACACTCCCTCAGGTAGCGGCTCCGGGATGGGAGACTGCATCCCCAGGGAAAAGCCAGGAGCAGGTATCCTCAGGAGGATGCTGCTTTGGGCCACCAAGCCCCGAAGGTGCCAGTTTTGTGCAGCGGTGATGAGCCGCCCCTCACCTTGGTGGCCATCTCCTCCCGCAGCTGCTGCTGGACCTCGTGCAGCCCATGCTCCTGGCCTGTCACCCGGCTCAGCACCTCCTGGTTTCTCTTGTTCAGCAGCTCCAGGCTCGCCTCAAATTGGGTGCGACTGACTTTGCTTTCCAAGGCGCCCTTTTCTGCTTTCTAGCGACAGGGAAAGGCAGGAGAACGGTGGCGAAAGGACGGAGGTGCAAGAGCCAGGGTCAGCTCATCGCAGGGGCAGAGGCAATAGCACTTCTGCAGGACCACTGTGCCCCTCCCACGGCTGTGTGCTCCCACTCGCCCCATCACCACCACGGGGTCGGTCCCACCAGCCCAAGGGACACGGGGGGAGACGGAGGGACCTGCAGCTGGGCTAGAAATCCTCCCTCCCGCAGACCAGCTCTGCCACCAAGCTCCCAGGGGACAAGGGGCATTTGTCACCCTGCCCAGGACCCCCTTGGCTGCTGCTTAGGCCCCTTGAGGTTGTACCTCATCCATTCCCAGCTCCAGGTCCTCCTTGTCTGCCTTCTCCTTCTCCAGCCTCTCCATGGACTGGAACAGACCCTTCCAACACAGAAAGCATCATGTGACATTGTGGCAGGAGCACTCCTGCTTCTCCCCCCCCCCTCCCCCCAAGAATCCTCTGGGTTAAGGTACTTTTAACCTCCACGGGGAAATTCGCTTATGGTCCCCAACCTGGGCTCTGCCTGGAGGAGGCCCTAAGCCCATGGGGCTTTCAGCCATCTACCTCGATATCTTTCTGCTGCTGCCGACTGTCATCCAGGAGCCTCCCCGTGACAGAGTTGAGCTTTTCATACTCCCCTTGCATCTGCAGGATGGCAGCCTGCACACGCTTCAGCGTCTCCTGGTCCTGCTCCAGGGAGGAAAATAACAAGGTAGTGCCACGCAAGGTGGGGTGGCTGCCCCACGGGGACAGACCTGGCTTACTGGGCCAGTGGCCGTAGGCTCTCAGTGCCAGCAGGACATTTGCAGCATGGCTTGAATCCCCCTCTATGCTGCAGACTTTACAAGATAATGTGGGGGGGAGCAAGGAACTCCCCCACATAACACCGAAGCACAAACAGCCGGGCATGGTTCTGGCAGCCCCCTCCCAAAGTCCCCCATGCTGCCATCTCCCTACCTGGCTCTTCCCTGGCAGCTCCCTCACCACCTTGCCCCTCTTCTTGCTTGACATAAGGGAGTCCACCAACCCCTGCAGCTTCTCATAGCGCTGCAGAAGCTTCCCCAAACGCGTGCTGACGTTGCTGCTGCAGGTGGGGCATGCGGCCTCCTCCTGCCCCGTGCTCTCCATCACGCTCAGCTCTTCCAGCTGCAGAAGGGGAAGAGGAATCACCTCTGAGATGGGACACATGCAACCAACAATCCCAGGAGCCGTGGGGGCTCCATGGCCCCAGCAAGCCAGGGGATGTGCCTGGGAACCCCACCAGGACCACCTCACCGAACCAGCGGGTGGTGAGAGCTCCCCCCACACCTCACCTGCTCCCGCTCCTCCTCGCCCGTCTGGGCCACCAACTGATCCAGTGCAGCCTTGCTTATTTGCTGCTTCTCTGCCAGATCCTTCCTGTCCCACTTTACCTCCTGCGGTGTGGACCTGGCCAGCGAGACGGGGACAGAGGTAGGCTTAGTCTTCAGAAGCTTCATTGCTCAGGGGGCATCCGTCACCCCCCATCATGGGATGCTCCCAGCCCTCCTGGGCTCCCTTGCAGCCCCACAGGGTACGAAACCCTCTCCTGTCCTTTTACCCCAATGGCAGGCTGCGTTGGTTGCTGAGGTCCATTTGCCAGCTGGCTCTGGCTGCCTCCAGTTTGCCAAGGGCACTCTCCAGCTTCCTGATCTGGGAACGGCAGTGGGGGCAGAGTCAGGGCATGGCCCCTGTGCCATCCCAGCACAGGGGCTCTCCAGCTGCCTCCTCCGTGCCCAACTCTCCCAGCATCCCTGCATCTCCCTCGGGGACTCCTTACCTTTCCCTTCTCGCCCTGCAGGTCCCTGGCCACGCCCTGCAGGTCCCTGGACAAGCCCTGCAGGTCACTGGCCAGGCCCTGCAGGGATGGCACCGGGGCCTGGAGGTCACCCAGCGTGTTGGCAACGCTCTCCTGGCCTAGAAGAACGTGGTACAAGGGGACACACTGTCAGTGAAGGGGTCTCACTCTACGGGCCAGGCTCTGAGCACAACGAGCTCCAGACGCAGCATTTCCAGCACCCCCCACAAGCCTCCCAGAGCTCCCACCTCTCTCCTGGAGGAGCAGGCGCAGCTTCTCCAGTTCAGTCGCGTCCAATTTGGTGGCTTCTAGCTGGGCCACCTGCTCCTTCAGGGGAGCACAGAGGTGTCTGAGCTCCCCAATCTGCTTGAGAGCCTCCACCGTCTCCACGTAGCAATTGTAGGCGTTGTGGTAGGCACTGCTGGAGCGCGAGGGCAAGGCCAGCTCTTGCAAGTGGGACGTGGCCCTGGGATCAGTGTCGAGCGGGATCTCGAATCCCTGGGCTGTCGGCAAGAGAGTCCCTGCTGCCAGGGGGCCTGCCTCGTGAAGCTGTGTGCCGAGCCGCTCCCCTGAGGTGGTGGTCTGAGGGACGGTGGGCTCTGGCTGCATCCCCAGGGTGGTGGTCTGGGTGCCCGTGGACTCTGGCTGGGTTGGCTGTGTCCCCAAGCTGCTGGTCTGTGCGTCCTGACACACTGTCTGCATCATCGCTGTGGTGCTAGCGTTCCTCCTCTGATCTGAGGGAACGCTTGCCTGCTGCTTAGGGGCCGTTAGAGCTGTCCCTGGATCCTTCAGCTCCACCGAGCTGTCTCTAGATCCCAGCACTGAGCTTGCCCCATGTGGGCTGTCCATATCTGAAGTGGGAGGCTTGGTGGTGGCAGACTGGTCTCCTTCTTGTTCTCCTCTGGGTCTTCCTCCATCTCTTCCTTGGTCTCCTTTGCTGCCCACCAGGCAATCCTCCAGCACATCCCAGTGCACCATGTTGGTCACCTCGTCTGGGTCTGGGTACAGGCCCAGCCTTTCCTTCAGCATTTGCTGGGGAAGGAAGGGATCAAGGGTTTACCCCCGCCATGTAGCCAGGGGCACGGCGGGACCCACAGGAGCACTCCCCCTCACAGCCAGCACCGCTGGGGACCATGCCCTAATGCAGAGATACCGCCTGCAGAGATACGTCCCCTAGGGATGCAGCCGCCTCCTGCACCGTAGCAGGATCCGGCGTGCTTGTAACCATACCACATCACTGGCCAGAGTCCTTAGGTTGCAGAGGCCTGGCAGCCGGCCAGCAGTGTCCCGGAGGTTCCCCTAGAGCGGGGCGAGGAGAAGGACGGCAGTCAGCACACAAGAACAAGACTGAACAGAAGCACCTGCAACTTAACCTGGGCACTAGACAGATGGACGCTGGGCAGGCTTGTGCTTGGGGGCTGCTGCTGTATTGCACCAGTAGATCTTGACCCTCCTTCCCAGCACCCATGCTACTTTAATGGGTGTTTAGTTAAGAAGTGCCTTAGCGCCACTTGGGCGGACACACACAGTTACCTCTACCAGCAGCTTGAGCTGCAGGCAGCGCTGCCCATTTCTGCCCTCCCCGGGGCTCCACGTAGGGTGGGCGAGCTCCCATGCTTCCCTCTTGGGACACCCTTCCTACTCTCCCCTCCCAGTGCCCCTCACACTGGGTGACACCCAAGGCCGGAGGACAGGGTCCGCAGGGAGGTGCAGGGTGATGCAGGCAGGGCAACAAGAGGCCAGCTCCCTCCTGGGGACACCAGCAGCAGCTCACCAAGCCAAGCGCCTCCTGCATCAGGCGGATTTCTTCCTGCATCATGCGGATTTCTTCCTGCATCATGCGGATTTCTTCCTGCCTGCGGGACTGCGCCTCCTTCATCTGGCTAATCTCCTCAAGGAGATCCTGGTAGACAGACGTGTCCTAGGAGAGGAGGGTGGCAGGCATGAGCCCCACAGGAGGGTCCCTGCAGACCAGGAACTTGGTCCCCACCCTGCCCCAGTGGAAGCCATCACACAAACCCCTGTCAGCAGGGCTGCATCCAGCCCTGCCTGCCCGCCCGTGCTGAACTCTGAGCAGGAGCGCTGAAACTGATGCCAAGGGCAAAGAGACACCCCTGCAGGAGGAGGCGCTTCAGTGGGGGAGCACCCAGGGGACTGGGGAGAGCCTCTGCCTCGGAGCTGCTGCTCTCGTCAGTTTCTACCTTTCCCACCAGCTGTCCCACGTCGGCAGCCACATCAGCTTCGGAGCCGCTGGGGGTGTCCTGCAGTGGGTCCTTTGCAGGCAGCTGCTCACCCGGCTGCAGGGCCTGGCTCCCCGCAGCCAGGGTCATTGCCCTGTCCCGCCCCACAGGCTGCTCCAAGCCTCGGGTGGAGCGATCCTGAAGGCCCAGGTGCCCCAGCATGGCCTGCAGCAGGTTGCGCAGCGCTCGGAAGTTCACGGCCTCGACATCGGTCGTCCCGAAAGTGGCGTCCAGCAGCTGGGTCAAGCTGAGCAGAGCCATCGCTGCCGCTATGGCCGACAACACGACTCTGACCTGCTGGCGGTAGGAGAGATAGCGGGCAGCCGGCAGCCTTCCTCCTGCTCACGCTCCCTCAGGGATGCCGCGGCCCCGTCCCCGCCGCCTCTGCGCCCTCCAGCCCTACCGCCGGCCCCCCTGACCCCCGTTCCCTGCTCCCCCCGGCCCCGTACCTGCAGCAGCTGACCCTGCCCCACCACCTGCCCTCTTTACTGACTGACCTCGACGCTCCCCGACGCCCATTGTCCGGAGCTCACAGAGGGCGGCGCTGCGGAAAACACCCGTTGCTAGGCAACGCCCCGCGGCCTTCTCCCCTCCCGCAGTTCTAGCGCATGGCTGACGGTTCCGGGCCCGACCCCGCTTCCGCCAGCCCGTGCCCAGGGAACCTTAGCGCCCCAGAAAGGCAAGCTGTCCTGCCGAGCACGGCAGAGCTATGTGGCAAAAGCAGGACAGGTTTTACTCTCTCCCTTAGGCGTGGCCATGCTGGGGGGAAGGCTGCTGCTGACAGCATCACCGCACACATTTTGAGCGTCTCCCTCCAGAGCAAAGGACTGCACAACCAGGAAAAAGCAGCGCAGACAGACACAAGCTTCCACACAACCCGAGGAAGGAGAGGACTCCAAAACATCTTGGAAGCAGTCACACATCAGACAAGTAGTGACAGAAAGAATCCCCAAGAACATCTTTTCCCGCAGAAACCTCCAGGTCCCACCATGCCGGAGAAATCGACGCCTCCCTCCTGCGGTGAGGCTCTCGGAGAATGAGGGTGGGCAAGCCAGAGGCAGAACAGATGCCTTGCTCTTTTCAAAGAGATGAGAGATTCATTTTCAGTCATTAAAGAGAGATTTGCTCTGTGTCGTCTTCTTTCCCGAGCCGGGAGGATTGAATTCCAAGAGGGAGTAGGCATGAAGAGGTGGGGACAAGATGCAGCGGGGCAGGAAGCTCACCCTCTTATGAGGGATCCTACGCCTTCACTTCAGGAAGTGGCAGAGCTTTAGGCTCAGGAGCTCCGCAGACACCCCCAGGGACTAGTCGTGCTTTCTAGGCAGCCCTCAGGGCTGGCAGAAGCTGCAAGACCCCTAAACCAGCACGGGGCCACCCCAGCACAGTCAGGCAGCAACAGCAAGGGAAGGACCTTGGGGCAGAACGGAAAGCACTGAGGTTCACTGCTGACAGGGTGGCAGATGCTGTGTCCTGCTGTGTCCTTGAGTCCACCAGCCCCAACCCACCGTCTCCCCGTAGCCTTTGGGAGCCGGTGAATGCAGAGTGCCAGTTTTCCTAAAGCAGGTAGGGATTTTGAGTCATCTCCTGGCTTCAGGTTAGCCAGCTGCGTCTGGCTTCTCGTCAGGGTAAGGTGTGAAGCAAAGGCTGAGGAGAACTCAGGCTGTGGTGCTGACTACGACCCAGGGGACACCAGCTCAACCCTCTGGTCACTGGGGCTGCCATTCCACAGTTACTAGCCAAACACAGCCTAGGAAAAGCAAGCCCAAGCGGCGCAATAGCAGGCAACAAGCCCTGACCTTACTTCTGCCAGGTCTGCCAAGCAGTTGGGAGAAAAGAGCAGTGCTGCTCACACCTTGAACACTGGCTTCCAGGATGAAAAGCATGGTCCAGCATTAGCTCAGAACAAGGGGGCTTGAACACCTCTGCGGGAACTTCATGCACTCCAGTGGATGCATTCCATAATCCTCTCAGCACAGGACTCTCTTCCTGCAACAGGCTGAGCAGCCACGCTACGCTCAGAGAGTACAGCCAGGATTTGTTCCTAGTACTTGGAAAACACAGGAACCCCATCCACAGCCTTCAGACCTCACCCAGCCCTGCGCATCCCTCGTGGGGTTTGGCTCCAAGGTTTGATCCCTTCTGGAGCTCCTGGAAACGACCCACCTGTCCTGGGCTTCTGTGTAACCTCCCGAGAGATTCGGAGAAAACTCCTGGAACAAACTCGCCAACAAAGCCGTCAAGTTGACAAGCGGGTGTTCTTTATTGCCGCGCCGGGAGACACGGGGGATAGCTCCTCCTAACGTGTATCCCCCTATTGCTATGCAAGCCGTCCTTATATAGTCACTGGGCATACATACATATTCAGGAGGCGACGCATGAATTATGTCATTTTCCAGAAAGTTTCCCGCATGCATACAAAAACATGGTGGTGGTCTTTGAGGGTCGTTTACTTCTTCCAACAATCTTCATAACTTCTGGCAGCCTTTGAAGCACCAGCCTA
>NW_026913348.1:0-8222 GCF_034315485.1 Pezoporus occidentalis | reverse complement strand
TTTTCCCCTCCTGGTCTTCTGCTGTGGGAGCAGAACCCAAAACGTTCGTGCTGTATCACTGTCTCCCTGCAGCTGAAGGACCAGCTGAAAATTTTGGTTTCAAATGGATTTTAGGTAAAAAACCGAGGAGGCCAATGATGGTACCCCGTTGAAAGCAGCCTGTGTTCTGTGCTGACAGTGTTGCTGCGCAGCAGAGAGCAGGCTCTGAACTGATTCCATTCAAATGCTTTTCCTGTATGAAAGGGAGCAGTGAAAGCAACGATGGATGCACCAATGTAAAGGTGATTGTGTGCTGAACAGGTCCAGCACCAACTGAAAGCGACCAGCTGAGAATTTGGATTCAAATGGAGTTTTAGGTATGAAACCGAGGAGAGACTGCAATGATGGTGACACCGTTGCAAAGCAGCCTGTGTGCTGAAGAGGCCCAGCACTAGCTTTCCCTGCTGGTTCTTCTGCTGTGGGAGCAGATGCCACTGTTCTTTCTGTGCTGACTGTGTTGCTGCCAGCAGAGAGCAGGCTCTGAACTGATTCCATTCAAATGCTTTTCCTGTATGAAAGGGAGCAGTGAAAGCAACGATGGATGCACCAATGTAAAGGTGATTGTGTGCTGAACAGGTCCAGCACAAGCTTTCAATCCTGGCTCTTCTGCTGTGGGAGGAGAAGCCAAACGTTCGTGCTGTACTCACTGTGCTGCTGGGCAACTGAAAGAGACCAGCTGAGAATTTGGATTCAAATGGAGTTTTAGGTATGAAACCGAGGAGAGACTGCAATGATGGTGACACCGTTGCAAAGCAGCCTGTGTGCTGAAGAGGCCCAGCACTAGCTTTCCCTGCTGGTTCTTCTGCTGTGGGAGCAGATGCCACTGTTCATTCTGTGCTGACAGTGTTGCTGCGCAGCAGAGAGCAGGCTCTGAACTGATTCCATTCAAATGCTTTTCCTGTATGAAAGGGAGCAGTGAAAGCAACGATGGATGCACCAATGTAAAGGTGATTGTGTGCTGAACAGGTCCAGCACAAGCTTTCAATCCTGGCTCTTCTGCTGTGGGAGCAGAAGCCAAACGTTCGTGCTGTACTCACTGTGCTGCTGGGCAACTGAGAGCGACCAGCTGAGAATTTGGATTCAAATGGAGTTTTAGGTATGAAACCGAGGAGAGACTGCAATGATGGTGACACCGTTGCAAAGCAGCCTGTGTGCTGAAGAGGCCCAGCACTAGCTTTCCCTGCTGGTTCTTCTGCTGTGGGAGCAGATGCCACTGTTCTTTCTGTGCTGACTGTGTTGCTGCCAGCAGAGAGCAGGCTCTGAACTGATTCCATTCAAATGCTTTTCCTGTATGAAAGGGAGCAGTGAAAGCAACGATGGATGCACCAATGTAAAGGTGATTGTGTGCTGAACAGGTCCAGCACAAGCTTTCAATCCTGGCTCTTCTGCTGTGGGAGCAGAAGCCAAACGTTCGTGCTGTACTCACTGTGCTGCTGGGCAACTGAGAGCGACCAGCTGAGAATTTGGATTCAAATGGACTTTTAGGTATGAAACCGAGGAGAGACTGCAATGATGGTGACACCGTTGCAAAGCAGCCTGTGTGCTGAAGAGGCCCAGCACTAGCTTTCCCTGCTGGTTCTTCTGCTGTGGGAGCAGATGCCACTGTTCATTCTGTGCTGACAGTGTTGCTGCGCAGCAGAGAGCAGGCTCTGAACTGATTCCATTCAAATGCTTTTCCTGTATGAAAGGGAGCAGTGAAAGCAACGATGGATGCACCAATGTAAAGGTGATTGTGTGCTGAACAGG
Source organism: Pezoporus occidentalis (assembly GCF_034315485.1). Lineage (NCBI taxonomy): Eukaryota > Metazoa > Chordata > Aves > Psittaciformes > Psittacidae > Pezoporus > Pezoporus occidentalis. The sequence continues at coordinate 6,437 of NW_026913348.1, read as the reverse complement.
TCCAGCACAAGCTTTCAATCCTGGCTCTTCTGCTGTGGGAGCAGAAGCCAAACGTTCGTGCTGTACTCACTGTGCTGCTGGGCAACTGAAAGCGACCAGCTGAGAATTTGGATTCAAATGGAGTTTTAGGTATGAAACCGAGGAGAGACTGCAATGATGGTGACACCGTTGCAAAGCAGCCTGTGTGCTGAAGAGGCCCAGCACTAGCTTTCCCTGCTGGTTCTTCTGCTGTGGGAGCAGATGCCACTGTTCATTCTGTGCTGACAGTGTTGCTGCGCAGCAGAGAGCAGGCTCTGAACTGATTCCATTCAAATGCTTTTCCTGTATGAAAGGGAGCAGTGAAAGCAACGATGGATGCACCAATGTAAAGGTGATTGTGTGCTGAACAGGTCCAGCACAAGCTTTCAATCCTGGCTCTTCTGCTGTGGGAGCAGAAGCCAAACGTTCGTGCTGTACTCACTGTGCTGCTGGGCAACTGAAAGCGACCAGCTGAGAATTTGGATTCAAATGGAGTTTTAGGTATGAAACCGAGGAGAGACTGCAATGATGGTGACACCGTTGCAAAGCAGCCTGTGTGCTGAAGAGGCCCAGCACTAGCTTTCCCTGCTGGTTCTTCTGCTGTGGGAGCAGATGCCACTGTTCATTCTGTGCTGACAGTGTTGCTGCGCAGCAGAGAGCAGGCTCTGAACTGATTCCATTCAAATGCTTTTCCTGTATGAAAGGGAGCAGTGAAAGCAACGATGGATGCACCAATGTAAAGGTGATTGTGTGCTGAACAGGTCCAGCACAAGCTTTCAATCCTGGCTCTTCTGCTGTGGGAGCAGAAGCCAAACGTTCGTGCTGTACTCACTGTGCTGCTGGGCAACTGAAAGCGACCAGCTGAGAATTTGGATTCAAATGGAGTTTTAGGTATGAAACCGAGGAGAGACTGCAATGATGGTGACACCGTTGCAAAGCAGCCTGTGTGCTGAAGAGGCCCAGCACTAGCTTTCCCTGCTGGTTCTTCTGCTGTGGGAGCAGATGCCACTGTTCTTTCTGTGCTGACTGTGTTGCTGCCAGCAGAGAGCAGGCTCTGAACTGATTCCATTCAAATGCTTTTCCTGTATGAAAGGGAGCAGTGAAAGCAACGATGGATGCACCAATGTAAAGGTGATTGTGTGCTGAACAGGTCCAGCACAAGCTTTCAATCCTGGCTCTTCTGCTGTGGGAGCAGAAGCCAAACGTTCGTGCTGTACTCACTGTGCTGCTGGGCAACTGAGAGCGACCAGCTGAGAATTTGGATTCAAATGGAGTTTTAGGTATGAAACCGAGGAGAGACTGCAATGATGGTGACACCGTTGCAAAGCAGCCTGTGTGCTGAAGAGGCCCAGCACTAGCTTTCCCTGCTGGTTCTTCTGCTGTGGGAGCAGATGCCACTGTTCATTCTGTGCTGACTGTGTTGCTGCGCAGCAGAGAGCAGGCTCTGAACTGATTCCATTCAAATGCTTTTCCTGTATGAAAGGGAGCAGTGAAAGCAACGATGGATGCACCAATGTAAAGGTGATTGTGTGCTGAACAGGTCCAGCACAAGCTTTCAATCCTGGCTCTTCTGCTGTGGGAGCAGAAGCCAAACGTTCGTGCTGTACTCACTGTGCTGCTGGGCAACTGAAAGCGACCAGCTGAGAATTTGGATTCAAATGGAGTTTTAGGTATGAAACCGAGGAGAGACTGCAATGATGGTGACACCGTTGCAAAGCAGCCTGTGTGCTGAAGAGGCCCAGCACTAGCTTTCCCTGCTGGTTCTTCTGCTGTGGGAGCAGATGCCACTGTTCATTCTGTGCTGACAGTGTTGCTGCGCAGCAGAGAGCAGGCTCTGAACTGATTCCATTCAAATGCTTTTCCTGTATGAAAGGGAGCAGTGAAAGCAACGATGGATGCACCAATGTAAAGGTGATTGTGTGCTGAACAGGTCCAGCACAAGCTTTCAATCCTGGCTCTTCTGCTGTGGGAGCAGAAGCCAAACGTTCGTGCTGTACTCACTGTGCTGCTGGGCAACTGAAAGCGACCAGCTGAGAATTTGGATTCAAATGGAGTTTTAGGTATGAAACCGAGGAGAGACTGCAATGATGGTGACACCGTTGCAAAGCAGCCTGTGTGCTGAAGAGGCCCAGCACTAGCTTTCCCTGCTGGTTCTTCTGCTGTGGGAGCAGATGCCACTGTTCATTCTGTGCTGACAGTGTTGCTGCGCAGCAGAGAGCAGGCTCTGAACTGATTCCATTCAAATGCTTTTCCTGTATGAAAGGGAGCAGTGAAAGCAACGATGGATGCACCAATGTAAAGGTGATTGTGTGCTGAACAGGTCCAGCACAAGCTTTCAATCCTGGCTCTTCTGCTGTGGGAGCAGAAGCCAAACGTTCGTGCTGTACTCACTGTGCTGCTGGGCAACTGAGAGCGACCAGCTGAGAATTTGGATTCAAATGGAGTTTTAGGTATGAAACCGAGGAGAGACTGCAATGATGGTGACACCGTTGCAAAGCAGCCTGTGTGCTGAAGAGGCCCAGCACTAGCTTTCCCTGCTGGTTCTTCTGCTGTGGGAGCAGATGCCACTGTTCTTTCTGTGCTGACTGTGTTGCTGCCAGCAGAGAGCAGGCTCTGAACTGATTCCATTCAAATGCTTTTCCTGTATGAAAGGGAGCAGTGAAAGCAACGATGGATGCACCAATGTAAAGGTGATTGTGTGCTGAACAGGTCCAGCACAAGCTTTCAATCCTGGCTCTTCTGCTGTGGGAGCAGAAGCCAAACGTTCGTGCTGTACTCACTGTGCTGCTGGGCAACTGAAAGCGACCAGCTGAGAATTTGGATTCAAATGGAGTTTTAGGTATGAAACCGAGGAGAGACTGCAATGATGGTGACACCGTTGCAAAGCAGCCTGTGTGCTGAAGAGGCCCAGCACTAGCTTTCCCTGCTGGTTCTTCTGCTGTGGGAGCAGATGCCACTGTTCATTCTGTGCTGACAGTGTTGCTGCGCAGCAGAGAGCAGGCTCTGAACTGATTCCATTCAAATGCTTTTCCTGTATGAAAGGGAGCAGTGAAAGCAACGATGGATGCACCAATGTAAAGGTGATTGTGTGCTGAACAGGTCCAGCACAAGCTTTCAATCCTGGCTCTTCTGCTGTGGGAGCAGAAGCCAAACGTTCGTGCTGTACTCACTGTGCTGCTGGGCAACTGAAAGCGACCAGCTGAGAATTTGGATTCAAATGGAGTTTTAGGTATGAAACCGAGGAGAGACTGCAATGATGGTGACACCGTTGCAAAGCAGCCTGTGTGCTGAAGAGGCCCAGCACTAGCTTTCCCTGCTGGTTCTTCTGCTGTGGGAGCAGATGCCACTGTTCTTTCTGTGCTGACTGTGTTGCTGCCAGCAGAGAGCAGGCTCTGAACTGATTCCATTCAAATGCTTTTCCTGTATGAAAGGGAGCAGTGAAAGCAACGATGGATGCACCAATGTAAAGGTGATTGTGTGCTGAACAGGTCCAGCACAAGCTTTCAATCCTGGCTCTTCTGCTGTGGGAGCAGAAGCCAAACGTTCGTGCTGTACTCACTGTGCTGCTGGGCAACTGAGAGAGACCAGCTGAGAATTTGGATTCAAATGGAGTTTTAGGTATGAAACCGAGGAGAGACTGCAATGATGGTGACACCGTTGCAAAGCAGCCTGTGTGCTGAAGAGGCCCAGCACTAGCTTTCCCTGCTGGTTCTTCTGCTGTGGGAGCAGATGCCACTGTTCTTTCTGTGCTGACAGTGTTGCTGCGCAGCAGAGAGCAGGCTCTGAACTGATTCCATTCAAATGCTTTTCCTGTATGAAAGGGAGCAGTGAAAGCAACGATGGATGCACCAATGTAAAGGTGATTGTGTGCTGAACAGGTCCAGCACAAGCTTTCAATCCTGGCTCTTCTGCTGTGGGAGCAGAAGCCAAACGTTCGTGCTGTACTCACTGTGCTGCTGGGCAACTGAGAGCGACCAGCTGAGAATTTGGATTCAAATGGAGTTTTAGGTATGAAACCGAGGAGAGACTGCAATGATGGTGACACCGTTGCAAAGCAGCCTGTGTGCTGAAGAGGCCCAGCACTAGCTTTCCCTGCTGGTTCTTCTGCTGTGGGAGCAGATGCCACTGTTCATTCTGTGCTGACAGTGTTGCTGCGCAGCAGAGAGCAGGCTCTGAACTGATTCCATTCAAATGCTTTTCCTGTATGAAAGGGAGCAGTGAAAGCAACGATGGATGCACCAATGTAAAGGTGATTGTGTGCTGAACAGGTCCAGCACAAGCTTTCAATCCTGGCTCTTCTGCTGTGGGAGCAGAAGCCAAACGTTCGTGCTGTACTCACTGTGCTGCTGGGCAACTGAAAGCGACCAGCTGAGAATTTGGATTCAAATGGAGTTTTAGGTATGAAACCGAGGAGAGACTGCAATGATGGTGACACCGTTGCAAAGCAGCCTGTGTGCTGAAGAGGCCCAGCACTAGCTTTCCCTGCTGGTTCTTCTGCTGTGGGAGCAGATGCCACTGTTCTTTCTGTGCTGACTGTGTTGCTGCCAGCAGAGAGCAGGCTCTGAACTGATTCCATTCAAATGCTTTTCCTGTATGAAAGGGAGCAGTGAAAGCAACGATGGATGCACCAATGTAAAGGTGATTGTGTGCTGAACAGGTCCAGCACAAGCTTTCAATCCTGGCTCTTCTGCTGTGGGAGCAGAAGCCAAACGTTCGTGCTGTACTCACTGTGCTGCTGGGCAACTGAAAGCGACCAGCTGAGAATTTGGATTCAAATGGAGTTTTAGGTATGAAACCGAGGAGAGACTGCAATGATGGTGACACCGTTGCAAAGCAGCCTGTGTGCTGAAGAGGCCCAGCACTAGCTTTCCCTGCTGGTTCTTCTGCTGTGGGAGCAGATGCCACTGTTCATTCTGTGCTGACAGTGTTGCTGCGCAGCAGAGAGCAGGCTCTGAACTGATTCCATTCAAATGCTTTTCCTGTATGAAAGGGAGCAGTGAAAGCAACGATGGATGCACCAATGTAAAGGTGATTGTGTGCTGAACAGGTCCAGCACAAGCTTTCAATCCTGGCTCTTCTGCTGTGGGAGCAGAAGCCAAACGTTCGTGCTGTACTCACTGTGCTGCCTGCAGCTGAGAGCGACCAGCTGAGAATTTGGATTCAAATGGAGTTTTAGGTATGAAACCGAGGAGAGACTGCAATGATGGTGACACCGTTGCAAAGCAGCCTGTGTGCTGAAGAGGCCCAGCACTAGCTTTCCCTGCTGGTTCTTCTGCTGTGGGAGCAGATGCCACTGTTCATTCTGTGCTGACAGTGTTGCTGCCAGCAGAGAGCAGGCTCTGAACTGATTCCATTCAAATGCTTTTCCTGTATGAAAGGGAGCAGTGAAAGCAACGATGGATGCACCAATGTAAAGGTGATTGTGTGCTGAACAGGTCCAGCACAAGCTTTCAATCCTGGCTCTTCTGCTGTGGGAGCAGAAGCCAAACGTTCGTGCTGTACTCACTGTGCTGCTGGGCAGCTGAAAGCGACCAGCTGAGAATTTGGATTCAAATGGAGTTTTAGGTATGAAACCGAGGAGAGACTGCAATGATGGTGACACCGTTGCAAAGCAGCCTGTGTGCTGAAGAGGCCCAGCACTAGCTTTCCCTGCTGGTTCTTCTGCTGTGGGAGCAGATGCCACTGTTCCTTCTGTGCTGACTGTGTTGCTGCCAGCAGAGAGCAGGCTCTGAACTGATTCCATTCAAATGCTTTTCCTGTATGAAAGGGAGCAGTGAAAGCAACGATGGATGCACCAATGTAAAGGTGATTGTGTGCTGAACAGGTCCAGCACAAGCTTTCAATCCTGGCTCTTCTGCTGTGGGAGCAGAAGCCAAACGTTCGTGCTGTAATCACTGTGCTGCTGGGCAGCTGAAAGCGATGTTTTCCTATAAAGCGAAAAGAAAGGGAGCAAAAGAAAGGTGAGGGGCCCTGAAAGGTGGGCAATTTTCAATTTTTCCCCTTCTCTTGGGGGAAGCCAACCAAATTGTTAATTCTGGGGGGCGCTGGGCCAGCTGAAAGGAAAAATGGAGTTTGGTATAAAGGAGAGTTGAAAGAGGGAACCTGAAAAGGGGCCCCGTTCAAAGGCCCCCCGGGGGCCCCGCGGGTTCCCTTCTGTTTTGGGGGGCCATGTCCCTGTCTCTGTGTTGCTGGGCGGAGCGGGCTGCTGATCATTAAAATCCCCTTTGGGGGAAGGGGAAAAGAAAGGGGAGCACCAATGTAAAGGTAGTGTGTGCGGCCAGCCAAGCCAACCTCTTTCTGGGGGGGGGAAACCCAAAAGGCAACATGTGCTGTCACTGGCGCCAGCTGAAAGGAAAAATGGATTTTGGATAAAGGGGGAAAGATGAAGAGGGAAACCCCTTGCAAAGGCCGTTGCAAAA
>NW_026913347.1:12500-14067 GCF_034315485.1 Pezoporus occidentalis | reverse complement strand
ATGTTCAAGAGCATTCTAATGACACACAGAGGTACTCAACCCTAACCCTAACCCTAACCCTAACCCTAACACTAACCCTAACCCATTTCTCCCCTGTAACTGTAACAAAGTGAGTGTAATACTATATGTATATATATATACAGGAAAACAGAGGAAACGTAACAAAGTGAGCAAAATAAAACATGTTCAAGAGCATTCTAATGACCCACAGAGGTTCTCAACCCTAACCCTAACCCTAACCCTAACCCTAACCCTAACCCTAACCCTAACCCTAACCCATTTCTCCCCTGTAACTGTAACAAAGTGAGTGTAATACTATATATATATATATATACAGGAAAACAGAGGAAACGTAACAAAGTGAGCAAAATAAAACATGTTCAAGAGGATTCTAATGACCCACAGAGGTTCTCAACCCTAACCCTAACCCTAACCCTAACCCTAACCCTAAACCTAACCCTACCCCATTTCTCCTCTCTAACTGTAACAAAGCGAGTGTAATACTATATATCTAGATATATAGGAAAACACAGTAAACGTAACAAAGTGAGCAAAATAAAGTATGTACAAGAGCATTCTAATGACCCACAGAGGTTCTCAACCCCAACCCTAACCCGAACCCTAACCCTAACCCGAACCCTAACCCTAACCCTAAACCATTTCTCCCCTGTAACTGTAACAAAGTGAGTGCAACACTATATATATAGATATATAGGAAAACACAGTAAATGTAACAAAGTGAGCAAAATAAAGCATGTTCAAGAGCATTCTAATGACCCACAGAGGTACTCAACCCTAACCCTAACCCTAACCCAAACACTAACCCTAACCCATTTCTCCTAACCCTAACCCTAACTAACCCTAAAACCCTAACCCTAACCCCTAACCCTACCCCATTTCTCCCCTCTAACTGTAACAAAGCGAGTGTAATACTATATATCTATATATATAGGAAAACACAGTAAACGTAACAAAGTGTGCAAAATAAAGTATGTTCAAGTGCATTCTAATGTCCCACAGAGGTTCTCAACCCCAACCCTAACCCTAACCCTAACCCTAACCCTAACCCATTTCTCCCCTGTAACTGTAACAAAGTGAGTGCAACACTATATATCTAGATATATAGGAAAACACAGTAAACGTAACAAAGTGAGCAAAATAAAGTATGTTCAAGAGCATTCTAATGACCCACAGAGGTTCTCAACCCCAACCCTAACCCTAACCCTAACCCTAACCCTAACCCATTTCTCCCCTGTAACTGTAACAAAGTGAGTGCAACACTATATATATAGATATATAGGAAAACACAGTAAATGTAACAAAGTGAGCAAAATAAAGCATGTTCAAGAGCATTCTAATGACCCACAGAGGTACTCAACCCTAACCCTAACCCTAACCCTAACCCTAACTAACCCTAACCCATTTCTCCCCTGTAACTGTAACAAAGTGAGTGTAATACTATATGTATATATATATACAGGAAAACAGAGGAAACGTAACAAAGTGAGCAAAATAAAACATGTTCAAGAGCATTCTAATGACCCACAGAGGTTCTCAACCCTAACCC
>NW_026913347.1:0-7500 GCF_034315485.1 Pezoporus occidentalis | reverse complement strand
ACCCTAACCGTAAACCTAACCCTACCCCATTTCTCCCCTCTAACTGTAACAAAGCGAGTGTAATACTATATATCTAGATATATAGGAAAACACAGTAAACGTAACAAAGTGAGCAAAATAAAGTATGTTCAAGAGCATTCTAATGACCCACAGAGGTTCTCAACCCCAACCCTAACCCTAACCCTAACCCTAACCCTAACCCATTTCTCCCCTGTAACTGTAACAAAGTGAGTGCAACACTATATATATAGATATATAGGAAAACACAGTAAATGTAACAAAGTGAGCAAAATAAAGCATGTTCAAGAGCATTCTAATGACCCACAGAGGTACTCAACCCTAACCCTAACCCTAACCCTAACCCTAACCCTAACCCATTTCTCCCCTGTAACTGTAACAAAGTGAGTGTAATACTATATGTATATATATATACAGGAAAACAGAGGAAACGTAACAAAGTGAGCAAAATAAAACATGTTCAAGAGCATTCTAATGACCCACAGAGGTTCTCAACCCTAACCCTAACCCTAACCCTAACCCTAACCCTAACCCTAACCCTAACCCATTTTCTCCCCTGTAACTGTAACAAAGTGAGTGTAATACTATATGTATATATATATACAGGAAAACAGAGGAAACGTAACAAAGTGATCAAAATAAAGCATGTTCAAGAGGATTCTAATGACCCACAGAGGTTCTCAACCCTAACCCTAACCCTAACCCTAACCCTAACCCTAACCCTAACCCTAACCCTAACCCCTAACCCTACCCCATTTCTCCCCTCTAACTGTAACAAAGCGAGTGTAATACTATATATCTAGATATATAGGAAAACACAGTAAACGTAACAAAGTGAGCAAAATAAAGTATGTTCAAGAGCATTCTAATGACCCACAGAGGTTCTCAACCCCAACCCTAACCCTAACCCTAACCCTAACCCTAACCCATTTCTCCCCTGTAACTGTAACAAAGTGAGTGCAACACTATATATATAGATATATAGGAAAACACAGTAAATGTAACAAAGTGAGCAAAATAAAGCATGTTCAAGAGCATTCTAATGACCCACAGAGGTACTCAACCCTAACCCTAACCCTAACCCTAACACTAACCCTAACCCATTTCTCCCCTGTAACTGTAACAAAGTGAGTGTAATACTATATGTATATATATATACAGGAAAACAGAGGAAACGTAACAAAGTGAGCAAAATAAAACATGTTCAAGAGCATTCTAATGACCCACAGAGGTTCTCAACCCTAACCCTAACCCTAACCCTAACCCTAACCCTAACCCTAACCCTAACCCTAACCCTAACCCATTTCTCCCCTGTAACTGTAACAAAGTGAGTGTAATACTATATGTATATATATATACAGGAAAACAGAGGAAACGTAACAAAGTGATCAAAATAAAGCATGTTCAAGAGGATTCTAATGACCCACAGAGGTTCTCAACCCTAACCCTAACCCTAACCCTAACCCTAACCCTAACCCTAAACCTAACCCTACCCCATATCCCCTCTAAACTGTAACAAAGCGAGTGTAATACTATATATCTAGATATATAGGAAAACACAGTAAACGTAACAAAGTGAGCAAAATAAAGTATGTTCAAGAGCATTCTAATGACCCACAGAGGTTCTCAACCCCAACCCTAACCCTAACCCTAACCCTAACCCTAACCCATTTCTCCCCTGTAACTGTAACAAAGTGAGTGCAACACTATATATATAGATATATAGGAAAACACAGTAAATGTAACAAAGTGAGCAAAATAAAGCATGTTCAAGAGCATTCTAATGACCCACAGAGGTACTCAACCCTAACCCTAACCCTAACCCTAACACTAACCCTAACCCATTTCTCCCCTGTAACTGTAACAAAGTGAGTGTAATACTATATGTATATATATATACAGGAAAACAGAGGAAACGTAACAAAGTGAGCAAAATAAAACATGTTCAAGAGCATTCTAATGACCCACAGAGGTTCTCAACCCTAACCCTAACCCTAACCCTAACCCTAACCCTAACCCTAACCCTAACCCTAACCCTAACCCATTTCTCCCCTGTAACTGTAACAAAGTGAGTGTAATACTATATGTATATATATATACAGGAAAACAGAGGAAACGTAACAAAGTGATCAAAATAAAGCATGTTCAAGAGGATTCTAATGACCCACAGAGGTTCTCAACCCTAACCCTAACCCTAACCCTAACCCTAACCCTAACCCTAACCGTAAACCTAACCCTACCCCATTTCTCCCCTCTAACTGTAACAAAGCGAGTGTAATACTATATATCTAGATATATAGGAAAACACAGTAAACGTAACAAAGTGAGCAAAATAAAGTATGTTCAAGAGCATTCTAATGACCCACAGAGGTTCTCAACCCCAACCCTAACCCTAACCCTAACCCTAACCCTAACCCATTTCTCCCCTGTAACTGTAACAAAGTGAGTGCAACACTATATATATAGATATATAGGAAAACACAGTAAATGTAACAAAGTGAGCAAAATAAAGCATGTTCAAGAGCATTCTAATGACCCACAGAGGTACTCAACCCTAACCCTAACCCTAACCCTAACACTAACCCTAACCCATTTCTCCCCTGTAACTGTAACAAAGTGAGTGTAATACTATATGTATATATATATACAGGAAAACAGAGGAAACGTAACAAAGTGAGCAAAATAAAACATGTTCAAGAGCATTCTAATGACCCACAGAGGTTCTCCCTAACCCTAACCCTAACCCTAACCCTAACCCTAACCCTAAACCTAACCCTAACCCTAACCCATTTCTCCCCTGTAACTGTAACAAAGTGAGTGTAATACTATATGTATATATATATACAGGAAAACAGAGGAAACGTAACAAAGTGATCAAAATAAAGCATGTTCAAGAGGATTCTAATGACCCACAGAGGTTCTCAACCCTAACCCTAACCCTAACCCTAACCCTAACCCTAACCCTAACCTAACCCTACCCCATTTCTCCCCTCTAACTGTAACAAAGCGAGTGTAATACTATATATCTAGATATATAGGAAAACACAGTAAACGTAACAAAGTGAGCAAAATAAAGTATGTTCAAGAGCATTCTAATGACCCACAGAGGTTCTCAACCCCAACCCTAACCCTAACCCTAACCCTAACCCTAACCCATTTCTCCCCTGTAACTGTAACAAAGTGAGTGCAACACTATATATATAGATATATAGGAAAACACAGTAAATGTAACAAAGTGAGCAAAATAAAGCATGTTCAAGAGCATTCTAATGACCCACAGAGGTACTCAACCCTAACCCTAACCCTAACCCTAACCCTAACACTAACCCTAACCCATTTCTCCCCTGTAACTGTAACAAAGTGAGTGTAATACTATATGTATATATATATACAGGAAAACAGAGGAAACGTAACAAAGTGAGCAAAATAAAACATGTTCAAGAGCATTCTAATGACCCACAGAGGTTCTCAACCCTAACCCTAACCCTAACCCTAACCCTAACCCTAACCCTAACCCTAACCCTAAACCTAACCCTAACCCTAACCCATTTCTCCCCTGTAACTGTAACAAAGTGAGTGTAATACTATATGTATATATATATACAGGAAAACAGAGGAAACGTAACAAAGTGATCAAAATAAAGCATGTTCAAGAGGATTCTAATGACCCACAGAGGTTCTCAACCCTAACCCTAACCCTAACCCTAACCCTAACCCTAACCGTAAACCTAACCCTACCCCATTTCTCCCCTCTAACTGTAACAAAGCGAGTGTAATACTATATATCTAGATATATAGGAAAACACAGTAAACGTAACAAAGTGAGCAAAATAAAGTATGTTCAAGAGCATTCTAATGACCCACAGAGGTTCTCAACCCCAACCCTAACCCTAACCCTAACCCTAACCCTAACCCATTTCTCCCCTGTAACTGTAACAAAGTGAGTGCAACACTATATATATAGATATATAGGAAAACACAGTAAATGTAACAAAGTGAGCAAAATAAAGCATGTTCAAGAGCATTCTAATGACCCACAGAGGTACTCAACCCTAACCCTAACCCTAACCCTAACCCTAACTAACCCTAACCCATTTCTCCCCTGTAACTGTAACAAAGTGAGTGTAATACTATATGTATATATATATACAGGAAAACAGAGGAAACGTAACAAAGTGAGCAAAATAAAACATGTTCAAGAGCATTCTAATGACCCACAGAGGTTCTCAACCCTAACCCTAACCCTAACCCTAACCCTAACCCTAACCCTAACCCTAACCCTAACCCATTTCTCCCCTGTAACTGTAACAAAGTGAGTGTAATACTATATGTATATATATATACAGGAAAACAGAGGAAACGTAACAAAGTGATCAAAATAAAGCATGTTCAAGAGGATTCTAATGACCCACAGAGGTTCTCAACCCTAACCCTAACCCTAACCCTAACCCTAACCCTAACCGTAAACCTAACCCTACCCCATTTCTCCCCTCTAACTGTAACAAAGCGAGTGTAATACTATATATCTAGATATATAGGAAAACACAGTAAACGTAACAAAGTGAGCAAAATAAAGTATGTTCAAGAGCATTCTAATGACCCACAGAGGTTCTCAACCCCAACCCTAACCCTAACCCTAACCCTAACCCTAACCCATTTCTCCCCTGTAACTGTAACAAAGTGAGTGCAACACTATATATATAGATATATAGGAAAACACAGTAAATGTAACAAAGTGAGCAAAATAAAGCATGTTCAAGAGCATTCTAATGACCCACAGAGGTACTCAACCCTAACCCTAACCCTAACCCTAACCCTAACACTAACCCTAACCCATTTCTCCCCTGTAACTGTAACAAAGTGAGTGTAATACTATATGTATATATATATACAGGAAAACAGAGGAAACGTAACAAAGTGAGCAAAATAAAACATGTTCAAGAGCATTCTAATGACCCACAGAGGTTCTCAACCCTAACCCTAACCCTAACCCTAACCCTAACCCTAACCTAACCCTAACCCTAACCCATTTCTCCCCTGTAACTGTAACAAAGTGAGTGTAATACTATATGTATATATATATACAGGAAAACAGAGGAAACGTAACAAAGTGATCAAAATAAAGCATGTTCAAGAGGATTCTAATGACCCACAGAGGTACTCAACCCTCACCCTCACCCTAATAATTCTACCCCATTTCTCCCCTCTAACTGTAACAAAGCGAGTGTAATACTATATATCTAGATATATAGGAAAACACAGTAAACGTAACAAAGTGAGCAAAATAAAGTATGTTCAAGAGCATTCTAATGACCCACAGAGGTTCTCAACCCCAACCCTAACCCTAACCCTAACCCTAACCCTAACCCATTTCTCCCCTGTAACTGTAACAAAGTGAGTGCAACACTATATATATAGATATATAGGAAAACACAGTAAATGTAACAAAGTGAGCAAAATAAAGCATGTTCAAGAGCATTCTAATGACCCACAGAGGTACTCAACCCTAACCCTAACCCTAACCCTAACCCTAACCCTAACCCTAACCCATTTCTCCCCTGTAACTGTAACAAAGTGAGTGTAATACTATATGTATATATATATACAGGAAAACAGAGGAAACGTAACAAAGTGAGCAAAATAAAGTATGTTCAAGAGCATTCTAATGACCCACAGAGGTTCTCAACCCTAACCCTAACCCTAACCCTAACACTAACCCTAGCTCTAACCCTAACCCTTTTCTCCCCTGTAACTGTAACAAAGTGAGTGTAATACTATATATATAGATATATAGGAAAACACTGCAAACGTAACAAAGTGAGCAAAATAAAGCATGTTCAAGAGCATTCTAATGACCCACAGAGGTTCTCAACCCTAACCCTAACCCTAACCCTAACCCTAACCCGAACCCATTTTCCCCTGTAACTTTAACAAAGTGAGTGTAATACTATATATATAGATATATAGGAAAACACAGGAAACATAACAAAGTGATCAAAATAAAGCATGTTCAAGAGCATTCTAATGACCCACAGAGGTTCTCAACCCTAACCCCTAACCCTAACCCTAACCCTAACCCTAACCCTAACCCTAACACTAAACCTAACCCTAACCCTAACCCATTTCTCCCCTGTAACTGTAACAAAGTGAGTGTAATACTATATGTATATATATATACAGGAAAACAGAGGAAACGTAACAAAGTGATCAAAATAAAGCATGTTCAAGAGGATTCTAATGACCCACAGAGGTTCTCAACCCTAACCCTAACCCTAACCCTAACCCTAACCCTAACCCTAACCCTACCCCATTTCTCCCCTCTAACTGTAACAAAGCGAGTGTAATACTATATATCTAGATATATAGGAAAACACAGTAAACGTAACAAAGTGAGCAAAATAAAGTATGTTCAAGAGCATTCTAATGACCCACAGAGGTTCTCAACCCCAACCCTAACCCTAACCCTAACCCTAACCCTAACCCATTTCTCCCCTGTAACTGTAACAAAGTGAGTGCAACACTATATATATAGATATATAGGAAAACACAGTAAATGTAACAAAGTGAGCAAAATAAAGCATGTTCAAGAGCATTCTAATGACCCACAGAGGTACTCAACCCTAACCCTAACCCTAACCCTAACCCTAACCCTAACCCATTTCTCCCCTGTAACTGTAACAAAGTGAGTGTAATACTATATGTATATATATATACAGGAAAACAGAGGAAACGTAACAAAGTGAGCAAAATAAAACATGTTCAAGAGCATTCTAATGACCCACAGAGGTTCTCAACCCTAACCCTAACCCTAACCCTAACCCTAACCCTAACTAACCCTAACCCATTTCTCCCCTGTAACTGTAACAAAGTGAGTGTAATACTATATGTATATATATATACAGGAAAACAGAGGAAACGTAACAAAGTGATCAAAATAAAGCATGTTCAAGAGGATTCTAATGACCCACAGAGGTTCTCAACCCTAACCCTAACCCTAACCCTAACCCTAACCCTAAACCTAACCCTACCCCATTTCTCCCCTCTAACTGTAACAAAGCGAGTGTAATACTATATATCTAGATATATAGGAAAACACAGTAAACGTAACAAAGTGAGCAAAATAAAGTATGTTCAAGAGCATTCTAATGACCCACAGAGGTTCTCAACCCCAACCCTAACCCTAACCCTAACCCTAACCCTAACCCATTTCTCCCCTGTAACTGTAACAAAGTGAGTGCAACACTATATATATAGATATATAGGAAAACACAGTAAATGTAACAAAGTGAGCAAAATAAAGCATGTTCAAGAGCATTCTAATGACCCACAGAGGTACTCAACCCTAACCCTAACCCTAACCCTAACCCTAACTAACCCTAACCCATTTCTCCCCTGTAACTGTAACAAAGTGAGTGTAATACTATATGTATATATATATACAGGAAAACAGAGGAAACGTAACAAAGTGATCAAAATAAAACA
>NW_026913346.1:0-11815 GCF_034315485.1 Pezoporus occidentalis | reverse complement strand
AAAACTGGGAATGAGGCTGGAAACCAGGAATGAGGCTGAAAACAAGGAATGAGGCTGGAAAGCCGGGAATGAAGCTGAAAACAAGGAAGGAGGCTGGAAACAAGGAATGAGGCTGGAAAACCGGGAATGAGGCTGAAAACAAGGAATGAGGCTGAAAACAAGGAATGAGGCTGGGAAAAACAGGAATGAGGCTGAAAACAAGGAATGAGGCTGGAAAACCGGGAATGAGGCTGGAAACAAGGAATGAGGCTGGAAACAAGGAATGAGGCTGGAAACAAGGAATGAGGCTGGAAAACCGGGAATGAGGCTGGAAACAAGGAATGAGGCTGGAAAACCGGGAATGAGGCTGGAAAACAAGGAATGAGGCTGAAAAACTGGGAATGAGGCTGGAAACCAGGAATGAGGCTGAAAACAAGGAATGAGGCTGGAAAGCCGGGAATGAAGCTGAAAACAAGGAAGGAGGCTGGAAACAAGGAATGAGGCTGGAAAACCGGGAATGAGGCTGAAAACAAGGAATGAGGCTGAAAACAAGGAATGAGGCTGAAAACAAGGAATGAGGCTGGGAAAAACAGGAATGAGGCTGAAAACAAGGAATGAGGCTGAAAACAAGGAATGAGGCTGGAAACAAGGAATGAGGCTGGAAACAAGGAATGAGGCTGGAAACAAGGAATGAGGCTGGAAAACCAGGAATGAGGCTGGGAAAAACAGGAATGAGGCTGGAAAGCTGGGAATGAGGCTGGAAAACCGGGAATGAGGCTGGAAAAACAAGGAATGAGGCTGAAAACAAGGAATGAGGCTGGAAAGCCGGGAATGAGGCTGGAAAACCGTGAATGAAGCTGAAAACAAGGAATGAGGCTGGAAAAACAAGGAATGAGGCTGGAAAACCGGGAATGAGGCTGAAAACAAGGAATGAGGCTGGAAAACCGGGAATGAGGCTGCAAAAAACAGGAATGAGGCTGGAAAGCTGGGAATGAGGCTGGAAAGCCGGGAATGAGGCTGGAAAGCTGGGAATTCCCCCCCCCCCCCGGGAATGAGGGGAGCGTTGGGAAGCGCCTACCCCCGCGGCGTCACCCTGCCAGGATGTGTCGCACAAAGGCTGGCGGGAAGGAAGGAGACCACGGTCAGGGCTGGATCGGGACCCCTCCCCCCCCACTGCACCCCCAAATCCAACCCCTCCCCCCATTGCACCCCAACCCCCCCCACCCCCCACCTTCGTAGTTGATGCAGCCGTTGCTGTCCTCGTGCCCCGCCACGAGCTGCTCCACCTCCTCCTCCGTCATCTTCTCACCTATGGGGCACAGGGGGGGTCAGGTGAGGACTCCATAGGGGGTGATGGAGGGGTCTGGGGGGGGGGGGGGGTCCATGAGCACTCATAGGGGGTGATGGAGGGGGGGGTCCCAGGGGGATCCATGAGCACTCATAGGGGGTGATGGAGGGGTCTGGGGGGGGGGGGGTGGGTGTCCATGAGCACTCATAGGGGGTGATGGAGGGTGTTCGGGGGGGGTCCATAGGCGCCCATAGGGGGTGATGGAGAGGGGGGTCCCAGGGGGATCCATGAGCACTCATAGGGGGTGATGGAGGGTGTTCGGGGGGGGTCCATAGGCGCCCATAGGGGGTGATGGAGGGGGTTTGGAGGGGGTCCATAGGCGCCCTTAGGGGTGATGGAGGGGGGCTGTGGGGTGGGTCTATAGGTGCTCATAGAGGGTGATGGAGGGGTTTGGGGGGGGTTCCATAAACGCCCATAGGGGGTTTGGGAGGGGGTCCATAACAACTAAAGGGGGTGATGGAGGGGGGGGTCCCAGGGGTGTCCATAGGCGCCCACAGGGGGTGATGGAGGGGGGGTCCCAGGGGTGTCCATAGGCGCCCATAGGGGGTGATGGATGGGGGGTCCCGGTCGGGTCCATAGGCGCCCACAGGGGGTGATGGGGGGGGGTCCCGGGGGTGTCCATAGGGGGTGATGGGGGGGAGTCCCGGTCGGGTCCATGACGGGGGTGCTGCTGACCCAGGGTGACGAGGACGTGGCGGATCTCGGCGCCCATGACGGTGCCGTTGCCCTCCTTGTCGAACACGCGCAGCCCCTCCACGTAGTCCTCGAAGCAGCCCTGGTCCTTGTTCTTGGCGATCGTCTGCATCATGGGCAGGAACTGCTCGAAGCTCAGCGTCTTCACGTTCATCTCTGCAACGGGGCGCCCCATAAGTGCCCTTGGGGGGGGTTAAACATGGGAAGGGGGGGGTTATATGGGGGGGGTGGGGGTGTTCCTGCTCACCATCGCTCTTGGGGTTCCCCAGCACCTTCATGACCTCGGCGTTGGTCGGGTTCTGCCCCAGCGCCCGCATCACGTCCCCGCATTGGCTGTACAGGATCTTCCCGTCGCCGGTGCGGTCGAAGAGCTGGAACGCTTCCTTGAACTCTGCCGGGAGCCAGCGGGGGCCATTGAGATCCAACGGGATCCAGTGGGATCAAAGAGCATCCAACGGGCTCCAATGAGATCCAACAGGATCCAATGGGATCAAACAGGATCCAATGGGATCAAACAGGATCCAATGAGATCCAACAGGGTCCAATGGGATCAAACAGGATTCAACGGGCTCCAACAGGATCCAATGGGATCAAACGGGACCCAGCAGTCTCCAACAGGATCCAATGGGATCAAAGGGGACCCAGCAGTCTCCAACGGGATCCAATGGGATCAAACGGGACCCAGCAGTCTCCAACGGGATCCAATGGGATGCTCCCTGCATCCTGGGACCGCCCCCCCCCATCCCGGTATCCGGTTTCCGTCGCCGCCGGATCCGGTTTCCCCACGGAACCCGACGCCGCTCGGGCCGCGCCTGCCCCCCCCCTTCATCCCCATCCCCATCCCGCACCCAACCGGTCCCGGCCCCGCCCCGCAGGAATGCGCGGCCCCGCGCTTTGCCCATATAAGGGCAAATGGAGCAACTCGAACCCGCGCTTCCCCCCCCCCCCCCCTTCCCGGTGCCGCTCCCGCACCCCCGGTCCCGGTCCCGGTTCCCCCCCCCCAGGAACGGCCCCGCCTTGGGGAGACTTCGCCCCGGAAAGGCCCCGCCCGAGGCCGCGCAGGAAGCGCCGGGGCCGGGAGGGGGGAGCCCGGGGCGGTTGGGGGGGACCGGGTCCCGCTCCCGTTCCCGTTCCCGTTCCGGCTCCCGTTCCCGCTCCCGTTCCGGCTCCCGCTCCCGTTCCCGTTCCAGCTCCCGTTCCCGCTCCCGTTCCGGCTCCCGTTCCCGCTCCCGTTCCCGTTCCGGCTCCCGTTCCCGCTCCCGTTCCGGCTCCCGCTCCCGTTCCCGTTCCAGCTCCCGTTCCCGCTCCCGTTCCGGTTCCCGTTCCAGCTCCCGTTCCCGTTCCAGCTCCCGTTCCCGCTCCCGTTCCGGCTCCCGTTCCCGTTCCGGCTCCCGTTCCGGTTCCCGTTCCCGTTCCCGGTCGCTCACCCGCGGTTTGCTCCTCCGAGAAGTCGCACTGCGGGGGAGGGGGGGGGGGAAGGGGGGGGTCAGAGGGAAACGATCGTGACCGGTTCCCGGTACCTCCCCCCCCCCCCCCGGGGCCCCCGGTACCGAGCTCCCTCCTCCCCATCCCGCGCAACTTCCGCGCATCCCCCTCCGGTCCCGGTTCCCGTTCCCGTTCCCCCACCATGGCTGCGCCCACGGAACTTCCGCGCATCCCCCCCCCCCCGGTCCCGGTTCCCCGCGCTCGATCCCGGTTCCCTGCTCCCGGTTCCCGGTCCCGGTTCCCCGTGCTCGATCCCGTTCCCCCTCCCGGTTCCCGGTCCCGGTCCCGTTCCCCCTCCCGGTTCCCGGTCCCGTTCCCCCTCCCGGTTCCCGGTCCCGGTCCCGTTCCCGTTCGCCCTCCCGGTTCCCGTTCCCGTTCTTGGTCCCGGTCCCGGTCCCCATCCCGGTTCCCTGCTCCCGCTCCCGGTCCCGCTCCCGGTCCCCATCCCCACCATGGCGGCGGCCGCTCCCGTCCGGGCTCTGGGTGCGCGCCTGCGGGAGGGAGGTTTCTGCCGGGTGGTGTCAGCGCCCGCCCATTGGCCCGCGCTAATTAATGAAGGCCGCATTATTCATGAGGGGGCGGAACCAGCCCAGGCCACGCCCCCTTTTCCGGAGGCTGATTTGCCTTTAGATGGGCACAGAGCGGGACCGGGGGGGGGTTTGGGGGGGGGGGTGGGGGGGGGGTGACATCACGTTATCCCATGGGAAGCATCCCATGACCCCCCCCCCATGGGTACCACCCCTATTGACACCTCTTTGCGGGCGGGCACATCCCATTGCCCCCCACATAGGGACCATAAAGGGTACCCCATAAGGGCCCCCCCCCGAATACATGGGGAGGGGGTGCACATCCCATTGCCCCCCATAGAGGACTATAAGGGGTACCCAATAAAGACACCCCCCCCCCCCCCCCCCCCCCCCCCCCATGAATACATGGATGTTTTGGGGGGGGGGGGTAACGACATCCCATTGCCCCCCATAGGGGACTATAAGGGGTACCCAATAAGGACACCCCCCCCCCCCCCCCCCCATTGTGGTAATGGTTTGGTCCACCCCCCCCCCCCACATAGGGGACTATAAGGGGTACTCAATAAGGACACACACACCCCCCCCCCCCACACCCCCCCCCATTAATACATGGATGTTGTTGGGGGGAGAACGACATCCCATTGCCCCCCATAGGGGACTATAAGGGGTACTCAATAAGGACACACCCCCCCCCCCCCCCCCCCCCCCCAATGAATACATGGATGTTGTTGGGGGGGGGGATAAGGACACACCCCCCCACACACACACCCCCCCCCCCACACCCCCCCCACCCCCCCCCCCCCCCCCCCCCCCCCCCCCCCCCCACCCCCCCCCCCCCCCCACCCCCCCCCCCCCCCCCCCCCCCCCCAATGAATACATGGATGTTGTTGGGGGGGGAACGACATCCCATTGCCCTCCATAGGGGACCATAAGGGGTACCCCATAAGGGATACCCCCCCCCCCCCCCGCACACTGAATACATGGTGGGGTGTGGGGGGCACATCCCATTTCCCCCCCCATAGGGACCATAAAGAGTACCCCATAAGGGACCCCACCCACTGAATACATGGGGGGGGGGGAGGGGGGTGGGGGCACATCCCATTGCCCCCCCCATAGGGACCATAAAGGGTACCCCATAAGGGACACCACCCACTCAATACATGGGGGGGGCACACACAGCACAGACCCCATCATCGCTTCCATCCTTTATTAGCGCTATGGGGGGCACACTGGCTGCAGTGGGGCGAGGGGGGGGCACAGCGCTGGCATCGAATGAGAGCGTGTCCGGGTGGGCAGAAGGCACGAGGTCCATAACAGTCTATGGGGGAGGAGGGGGGCTCATCCTGACCCCCCCGGCGCATCTTTGGTCAGTGCAGTGCAGGCAGTGGGGGGGGGGCAGCAGGACAATGTGGGGGGGTCCAGGCCCCTGTTCCTGCTGCCCCCCAGGCACAGCGGGATCTGGGGGGTGTGGGGGGGCTTTAGGGGCCGCTCCGAGCATCCTGGAGGTTGTACCTGGGCACAGAGAGGGGTGATGGGGGGGGGGGGGCACACATGGAACCCCCCGCCCCCAGTACAGAGACCCCCCCCCAGCTCACCAATGGGGCCTCCCCTCAGAGAGATCCACTTGGGACAGGTCCAGATAGAGCTGGGGACAGGAGCGGCTCAATGGGGATCAATGGGGATCAATGGGGTTCAATGGGGACCAACAGGGATCAATGGGGATCAATGGGGATCAACAGGGATCAATGGGGTTCAATGGGGACCAACAGGGATCAATGGGGATCAATGGGGATCAACAGGGATCAATGGGGTTCAATGGGGATCAATAGGGATCAATGGGGATCAATAGGGATCAGTGGGGTTCAATGGGGATCAATAGGGATCAATGGGGATCAATGGGGATCAGTGGGGATCAACAGGGATCAATGGGGATCAATAGGGATCAATGGGGATCAGTGGGGATCAACAGGGATCAATGGGGACCAATAGGGATCAATGGGGATCAATGGGGATCAATGGGGTTCAATGGGGATCAATAGGGATCAATGGGGATCAATAGGGATCAGTGGGGATCAATAGGGCTCAACAGGGATCAATGGGGCTCAATGGGGCTCAAAAGGGATCAATGGGGCTCAATAGGGATCAACGGAATCAATGGAGATCAATGGGGCTCAATGGAGATCAATGGGGATCAATGGGGCTCAATGGGGCTCAATGGAGATCAATAGGGCTCAACGGGGATCAATACGGATCAATGGGGCTCAACAGGGATCAACGGGGATCAATAAGGCTCAATGGGGATCAATACGGATCAATGGGGCTCAACAGGGATCAATGGGGATCAATAAGGCTCAATGGGGATCAATACGGATCAATGGGGCTCAACAGGGATCAATGGGGCTCAATAGGGCTCAATGGGGATCAATGGGGCTCAACAGGGATCAATGGGGCTCAATAGGGCTCAATGGGGCTCAACAGGGATCAATGGGGCTCAACAGGGATCAATGGGGATCAATAGGGCTCAATGGGGATCAATGGGGATCAACAGGGATCAATGGGGATCAACAGGGATGAACAGGGATCAACGGGGCTCAACAGGAACCAATGGGGCTCAATAGGAATCACTGGGGCTGAAAGGGCTCAATGGGGATCAATAGAGATCAGTCAGGCTCAAGGGGGATCAATGGGGTTCAATGGGGCTCAATGGGGCTCAATGGGCTCAATGGGGCTCAATGGGGCTCAATGGGCTCAATGGGGCTCAATGGGGCTCAATGGGGCTCAATGGGGCTCAATGGGGCTCAGTGGGCACCCTCGTACCTTGCCCAGCACCTCCTTGTCCCGGGCCATGAAGGATGGGCAGGATTTGACCTGAGCCTCGAGCGTGCGGCGGGAGGCGTCCTCCAGGGACAGGTCCCACTCGAACCTGGGGACGGGGCCAGACGGGGCTGTGGGGCCACATGGGACCCTATGGGGCTGTGCGGGACCCTATGGGGCTGTGCGGGACCCTATGGGGCTGTGCGGGACCCTATGGGGCTGTGCAGGACCCTATGGGGCTGTGCGGGACCCTATGGGGCTCTATGGGACCCTATGGGGCTGTGCGGGACCCTATGGGGCTCTATGGGACCCTATGGGGCTGTGCGGGACCCTATGGGGCTGTGCGGGACCCTATGGGGCTCTATGGGACCCTATGGGGCTGTGCGGGACCCTATGGGGCTGTGCGGGACCCTATGGGGCTGTGCGGGACCCTACGGGGCTCTATGGGACCCTACGGGGCTGTGCGGGACCCTATGGGGCTGTGCGGGACCCTATGGGGCTGTGAGGGACCCTATGGGGCTGTGCGGGACCCTATGGGGCTCTATGGGACCCTATGGGGCTGTGAGGGACCCTATGGGGCTGTGCGGGACCCTATGGGGCTGTGCGGGACCCTATGGGGCTCTATGGTACCCTATGGGGCTGTGCGGGACCCTCTGGGGCTCTATGGGACCCTCTGGGGCTCTATGGGACCCTATGGGGCTGTGCGGGACCCTATGGCGCTGTGCGGGACCCTATGGGGCTGTACTGAGCTGTATGGGGCTGCACTGGACCACATGAGCCCATACAGAGTCCCGTATGTCTGGTTCCATGCTGCCTGGGACCATATGGGGCTGGACTGGGTTGTACGGGACTCTATGGGGCTGTACGGAACGATATGGGGCTGGTGCCGCGTTGTACGTGCCCGTATGGAGCTGTACTGAGCTGTATGGCACCCTATGGGGCTGTATGGGACAGTACAGGACAGTATGGGAGCATCTGGGGCTGCACTGGATCACATTGGTCCCTATGGGGCCGCACTGGATCACATTGTTCTCTATGGGGCCACACTGGATCACATTGTTCTCTATGGGGCCACACTGGATCACATTGTTCTCTATGGGGCCACACTGGATCACATTGTTCTCTATGGGGCCACACTGGATCACTTTGGTCCCTATGGGTCCGCACTGGATCACACTGCATCCTATGGGGCCGCACTGGATCACATTGTTCTGTATGGGGCCGCACTGGACCACATTGGACCCTATGGGGCTGCGCTGGTCCCTATGGGTCTGCACTGCTCCCTATGGGTCCCCACTGGATCACACTGCATCCTATGGGGCCGCACTGGACCACATTGGACCCTACGGGGCTGCGCTGGTCCCTGTGGGTCCACACTGGATCACACTGCATCCTATGGGGCCGCACTGGATCACACTGCATCCTATGGGGCCACACTGGATGACAGTGTTCTCTATGGGGCTGCACTGGACCACATTGGTCCCTATGGGTCCGCACTGGATCACACTGCATCTAATGGGGCCACACTGGATCACATTGTTCCTTAAGGGGCCGCACTGGATCATGTTGCATTCTATGGGGCCACACTGGATCACATTGTTCTCTATGGGGCTGCACTGGATCACACTGCATCCTATGGGGCCGCACTGGATCACATTGTTCTCTATGGGGCCACACTGGATCACTTTGGTCCCTATGGGGCCGCACTGGATCACATTGTTCTCTATGGGGCCGCACTGGACCACATTGGACCCTACGGGTCCACACTGGATCACACTGCATCCTATGGGGCCACACTGGATCACATTGTTCTCTATGGGGCCGCACTGGACCACACTGGACCCTACGGGGCTGCACTGGTCCCTATGGGTCCGCACTGGATCACACTGCATCCTATGGAGCCACACTGGATGACAGTGTTCTCTGTGGGGCTGCACTGGACCACATTGGACCCTACGGGGCTGCACTGGTCCCTATGGGTCCATACTGTATCACACTGCATCCTATGGGGCCACACTGGATGACAGTGTTCTCTATGGGGCCGCACTGGATCACATTGGACCCTACGGGGCTGCACTGGTCCCTATGGGGCTGCACTGGTCCCTATGGGTCCGCACTGGATCACACTGCATCCTATGGGGCCACACTGGATGACAGTGTTCTCTATGGGGCCGCACTGGACCACATTGGACCCTACGGGGCTGCGCTGGTCCCTATGGGTCCGCACTGGATCACACTGCATCCTATGGGGCCGCACTGGATCACACTGCATCCTATGGGGCCGCACTGGATCACATTGTTCTCTATGGGGCCGCACTGGTCCCTGTGGGTCCGCACTGGTGCCCATGGCCCCTGTGGGTCCCCATGGCCCCCCCACCTCTCGTTGAAGTCGGGGTCCAGGGTCCTCCTCTGGGCGCTCGTTTTCCTCTTGGCGCCGCGGCCGCGCTCCGGGAGCAGCAGCAGGGACACGAAGGGGTCGGGGGGCTCCTTCCCCACCGGCCGCAGGCTCCTGGGGGGGTTGGGATGGGGGGGTTGGGATGGGGGGGTTGGGATGGGGGGGGTTGGGATGAGGGGGTTGGGATGGGGGGGGTTGGGATGAGGGGGGTTGGGATTGGGATGAGGGGGTTGGGATGGGGGGGGTTGGGATGGGGGGGTTGGGATGGGGGGGGTTGGGATGGGGGGTGGGGGGTAGGGATGGTTGGGAGGGGGGGGGTTGGGATGGGGGGGTTGGGATGAGGGGGGTTTGGGATGAGGGGGGTTGGGATGGGGGGGGGGGGAGGGGGTTGGGATGGGGGGGGGTTGGGATGGGGGGGGTTGGGATGGGGGGTTCCGGGATAATGGGGGGGGGGGGGTAGAAGGGGGGACTGGGATGAAGGGGGGGGTTGGGATGGGGGGGGTTGGGATGGGGGGGTTGGGATGGGGGGGTTGGGATGGGGGGGTTGGGATGGGGGGGTTGGGATGGGGGGGTTGGGATGAGGGGGGTTGGGATGGGGGGGTTGGGATGGGGGGGGTGGGATGTGGGGGTTGGGATGGGGGGGGTTGGGATGGGGGGGTTGGGATGGGGGGGTTGGGATGGGGGGGGGGGGGGTTGGAAGGGGGGGTTGGGATGGGGGGGGTTGGGATGAGGGGGGGTTGGGATGGGGGGGGGTTGGGATGGGGGGGTTGGGATGGGGGGGTTGGGATGAGGGGGGTTGGGATGAGGGGGGTTGGGATGGGGGGGTTGGGATGGGGGGGTTTGGGATGGGGGGGTTGGGATGGGGGGGTTGGGATGGGGGGGTTGGGATGGGGGGGTTGGGATTTGGGATGGGGGGGGTTGGGATCCATTGGGATGGGGGGGGTTGGGATGGGGGGGTTGGGATGGGGGGGGGGGATGGGGGGGGTTGGGATGGGGGGGTAGGGATTGGGGGGGGTCGGAAGGGGGGTGTCAAATGAGGGGGGGGGGTTGGGATGGGGGGGTTGGGATGAGGGGGGTTGGGATGGGGGGGGTTGGGATGGGGGGGGTTGGGATGAGGGGGTTGGGATGAGGGGGTTGGGATGGGGGGGTTGGGATGAGGGGGGTTGGGATGGGGGGGTTGGGATGGGGGGGTTGGGATGAGGGGTTGGGATGAGGGGTTGGGATGGGGGGGTTGGGATGGGGTTGGGATGGGGGGGTTGGGATGGGGGGGGTTGGGATGGGGGGTTCCCGCCACTGATCTGGTTCGAATGGGGTGGGGTTGGGGTGGAGGGGGTTGGGATGGGGGGGTTGGGGTATGGGGGGGTTGGATGGGGGGGGGTTGGGATGGGGGGGTTGGGATGGGGGGGGGGATGGGGGGGTTGGGATGGGGGGGGTTGGGATGGGGGGGTTGGGGGGGTTGATGGGGGGGGGTTGGGATGGGGGGGGTTGGGAGTGGGGGGTTGGGATGGGGGGGGTTGCGATGATGGGGTGGGGAGGGGGGGGTTGGGATGGGGGGGGGATTGGGATGGGGGGGGGTTGGGATGGGGGGGTTGGGATGGGGGGGTTGGGATGGGGGGGGTTGGGATGGGGGGGTTGGGATGAGGGGGGTTGGGATGGGGGGGTTGGGATGGGGGGGGTTGGGATGAGGGGGGTTGGGATGGGGGGGTTGGGATGGGGGGGGTGGGATGGGGGGGTTGGGATGAGGGGGGCACAAACCCCGCCCCCCCTGTCCCCCCCCATCGCCCACCTGCAGGCGTGGACGATGGCCACGAGCTTGTGCCCATCCCCGTGGTACCAGAGCGAGAGCTGGAGCCGGCCCGGCCCGGGCTCGGCATCGGGGGCGCTGGGGGGGGGCAGAGGGTGAGCACCCCCCAAACAGCCAGCATGGGGGGGGGGGCACCCATAGGGACCCCCCAGCATCAGCCATGGGGGGGGGCACCCATAGGGACCCCCCAGCATCAGCCATGGACCCCCCCTCCAGCATCAGCCATGGGGGGGGGGGGCACCCATAGGGACCCATAGGGACCCCCCAGCATCAGCCATGGGGGGGGGGGAACCCATAGGGACCCCCCCAGCATCAGCCATGGGGGGGGGCACCCATAGGGACCCCCCCAGCATCAGCCATGGGGGGGCACCCATAGGGACCCCTCCAGCATCAGCCATGGGGGGGCACCCATAGGGGATGCTGCGGGGGGGGGGGGGTCCCTACCTGTCCGTGGGGAGCAGGCGATGCCGCAGCCCCCCCGGGCTGCTCTGCTCATCCCCCCCCACCGGCTCCTCCATGGGTTGGGGGGCAGCGGCCCCCCCCGCGCTGGCCTCTGCCTGCAGCGACACCAGGACCTGGGGGGCAATGGGGGGTCCATTATGGGGTTAATGGGGGCTCATAGGGGGTTAATGGGGAGGTTCCATTATGAGGTTAATGGGGGCTCATAGGGGGTTAAGGAGGGGTCTCATTATGGGGTTACTGGGGGGTCCCATTATGGAGTTACTGGGGGGCTCATAGGGGATTAGGTGGGGGGTCTCATTATAGGGTTA
>NW_026913345.1:0-4152 GCF_034315485.1 Pezoporus occidentalis | reverse complement strand
ATAGAGGAGTCATATTGTCATAGAGGAGTCATAGAGGAGTCATAGAGGAGTCATACTGTCATAGAGGAGTCATAGAGGAGTCATAGAGGGGTCATAGAGGAGTCATACTGTCATAGAGGAGTCATAGAGGAGTCATAGAGGAGTCATAGTCATAGAGGAGTCATAGAGTCATAGAGGAGTCATAGAGGAGTCATAGAGGAGTCATACTGTCATAGAGGAGTCATAGAGGAGTCATACTGTCATAGAGGAGTCATAGAGGAGTCATACTGTCATAGAGGAGTCATAGAGGAGTCATACTGTCATAGAGGAGTCATAGAGGAGTCATACTGTCATAGAGGAGTCATAGAGGAGTCATACTGTCATAGAGGAGTCATAGAGGAGTCATACTGTCATAGAGGAGTCATAGAGGAGTCATACTGTCATAGAGGAGTCATAGAGGAGTCATACTGTCATAGAGGAGTCATAGAGGAGTCATAGAGGAGTCATACTGTCATAGAGGAGTCATAGAGAAGTCATAGAGGAGTCATAGAGGAGTCATAGAGGATACATAGTCAGAGAGGAGTCATAGAGGAGTCATAGAGGAGTCATAGAGGAGTCATACAGTCATAGAGGAGTCATAGAGGAGTCATAGAGGAGTCATAGAGTCATAGAGGAGTCATAGAGGAGTCATAGAGTCATAGAGGAGTCATAGAGGAGTCATACTGTCATAGAGGAGTCATAGAGGAGTCATACTGTCATAGAGGAGTCATAGAGGAGTCATAGAGGAGTCATAGAGGAGTCATAGAGGAGTCATAGAGGAGTCATAGAGGAGTCATAGAGGAGTCATAGAGAAGTCATAGAGGAGTCATAGAGGAGTCATAGAGGAGTCATAGAGGGAGTCATAGAGGAGTCATAGAGGAGTCATAGAGGAGTCATAGAGGAGTCATAGAGGAGTCATAGAGGAGTCATAGAGGAGTCATATAGAGGAGTCATAGAGGAGTCATAGAGGAGTCATAGAGGAGTCATAGAGGAGTCATAGAGGAGTCATAGAGGAGTCATAGAGGAGTCATAGAGGAGTCATAGAGGAGTCATAGAGGAGTCATACTGTCATAGAGGAGTCATAGAGGAGTCATAGAGGAGTCATAGAGGAGTCATAGAGGAGTCATAGAGGAGTCATGGAGGAGTCATAGAGGAGTCATACTGTCATAGAGGAGTCATAGAGGAGTCATACTGTCATAGAGGAGTCATAGAGGAGTCATAGAGGAGTCATAGAGGAGTCATAGAGGAGTCATAGAGGAGTCATACTGTCATAGAGGAGTCATAGAGGAGTCATAGAGGAGTCATAGAGGAGTCATAGAGGAGTCATAGAGGAGTCATAGAGGAGTCATAGAGGAGTCATAGAGGAGTCATAGAGGAGTCATAGAGGAGTCATATGTCATAGAGGAGTCATAGAGGAGTCATAGAGGAGTCAGTCATAGAGGAGTCATAGAGGAGTCATAGAGGAGTCATAGAGGAGTCATAGAGGAGTCAGTCATAGAGGAGTCATAGAGGAGTCATAGAGGAGTCATAGAGGAGTCATAGAGGAGTCATAGAGGAGTCATAGAGGAGTCATAGAGTAGTCATAGAGGAGTCATACTATCATAGAGGAGTCATAGAGGAGTCATAGAGGAGTCATAGAGGAGTCATAGAGGAGTCATAGAGGAGTCATACTGTCATAGAGGAGTCATAGAGGAGTCATAGAGGAGTCATAGAGGAGTCATAGAGGAGTCATAGAGGAGTCATAGAGGAGTCATAGAGGAGTCATAGAGGAGTCATAGAGGAGTCATAGAGGAGTCATAGAGGAGTCATAGAGGAGTCATGCTGTCATAGTCAGAGAGGAGTCATAGAGGAGTCATAGAGGAGTCATAGAGGAGTCATAGAGGAGTCATAGAGGAGTCATAGAGGAGTCATAGAGGAGTCATAGAGGAGTCATAGAGTCATAGAGGAGTCATAGAGGAGTCATAGAGGAGTCATAGAGGAGTCATAGAGGAGTCATACTGTCATAGAGGAGTCATACTGGAGTCATAGAGGAGTCATAGAGGAGTCATAGAGGAGTCATAGAGGAGTCATAGAGGAGTCATAGAGGAGTCATAGAGGAGTCATAGATAGAGGAGTCATAGAGGAGTCATAGAGGAGTCATAGAGGAGTCATAGAGGAGTCATAGAGGAGTCATAGAGGAGTCATAGAGGAGTCATAGAGGAGTCATAGAGGAGTCATAGAGGAGTCATAGAGGAGTCATAGAGGAGTCATAGAGGAGTCATAGAGGAGTCATACTGTCATAGAGGAGTCATAGAGGAGTCATAGAGGAGTCATAGAGGAGTCATAGAGGAGTCATAGAGGAGTCATAGAGGAGTCATAGAGGAGTCATAGAGGAGTCATAGAGGAGTCATAGAGGAGTCATAGAGGAGTCATAGAGGAGTCATACTGTCATAGAGGAGTCATAGAGGAGTCATACTGTCATAGAGGAGTCATAGAGGAGTCATACTGTCATAGAGGAGTCATAGAGGAGTCATACTGTCATAGAGGAGTCATAGAGGAGTCATACTGTCATAGAGGAGTCATAGAGGAGTCATAGAGGAGTCATAGAGGAGTCATAGAGGAGTCATAGAGGAGTCATACTGTCATAGAGGAGTCATAGAGGAGTCATAGAGGAGTCATACTGTCATAGAGGAGTCATAGAGGAGTCATAGAGGAGTCATAGAGGAGTCATAGAGGAGTCATAGAGGAGTCATAGAGGAGTCATGCTTTCATAGAGGAGTCATAGAGGAGTCATAGAGGAGTCATAGAGGAGTCATAGAGGAGTCATAGAGGAGTCATACTGTCATAGAGGAGTCATAGAGGAGTCATAGAGGAGTCATAGAGGAGTCATAGAGGAGTCATACTGTCATAGAGGAGTCATAGAGGAGTCATAGAGGAGTCATACTGTCATAGAGGAGTCATAGAGGAGTCATAGAGGAGTCATACTGTCATAGAGGAGTCATAGAGGAGTCATAGAGGAGTCATAGAGTCATAGAGGAGTCATAGAGGAGTCATACTGTCATAGAGGAGTCATAGAGGAGTCATACTGTCATAGAGGAGTCATAGAGGAGTCATAGAGGAGTCATACTGTCATAGAGGAGTCATAGAGGAGTCATAGAGGAGTCATACTGTCATAGAAGAGTCATAGAGGAGTCATACTGTCATAGAGGAGTCATAGAGGAGTCATACTGTCATAGAGGAGTCATAGAGGAGTCATACTGTCATAGAGGAGTCATACTGTCATAGAGGAGTCATAGAGTCATAGAGGAGTCATAGAGGAGTCATAGAGGAGTCATACTGTCATAGAGGAGTCATAGAGGAGTCATACTGTCATAGAGGAGTCATAGAGGAGTCATACTGTCATAGAGGAGTCATAGAGGAGTCATACTGTCATAGAGGAGTCATAGAGGAGTAATAGAGGAGTCATAGAGGAGTCATAGAGGAGTCATACTGTCATAGAGGAGTCATAGAGGAGTCATAGAGGAGTCATAGAGGAGTCATAGAGTCATAGAGGAGTCATAGAGTATTAGAGGAGTCATAGACGAGTAATAGAGGAGTCATAGAGGAGTCATATTGTCATAGAGGAGTCATAGAGGAGTCATAGAGGAGTCATGGAGGAGTCATGGAGGAGTCATACTGTCATAGAGGAGTCATAGAGGAGTCATACTGTCATAGAGGAGTCACAGAGGAGTCATAGAGGAGTCATACTGTCATAGAGGAGTCATAGAGGAGTCATAGAGGAGTCATAGAGGAGTCATAGAGGAGTCATAGAGGAGTCATAGAGGAGTCATAGAGGAGTCATACTGTCATAGAGGAGTCATAGAGGAGTCATAGAGGAGTCATAGAGGAGTCATAGAGGAGTCATACTGTCATAGAGGAGTCATAGAGGAGTCATATAGGAGTCATAGAGGAGTCATACTGTCAGAGGAGTCATAGAGGAGTCATAGAGGAGTCATACTGTCATAGAGGAGTCATAGAGGAGTCATAGAGGAGTCATAGAGGAGTCATAGAGGAGTCATAGAGGAGTCATACTGTCATAGAGGAGTCATACTGTCATAGAGGAGTCATAGAGGAGTCATAGAGGAGTCATAAAGGAGTCATAGAGGAGTCATAGAG
>NW_026913344.1:0-12056 GCF_034315485.1 Pezoporus occidentalis | reverse complement strand
CTGTGGGGTTTCTATGGGGCTCTATGGGGTCTATGGGGCTCTATGGGGCTCTGTGGGGTGTCTGTGGGGCTCTGTGGGGGCTCTGTGGGGTCTCTATGGGGCTCTATGGGACTCTATGGGGTCTCTGTGGGGCTCTTTGGGGTTTCTATGGGGCTCTGTGGGGTTCCTATGGGGCTCTATGGGGTGACTGTGGGGATCTATGTGGTCTCTGTGGCTCTCTGGGGGGTGTCTATGGGGCTCTATGGGGGCTCTATGGGGTTCTATGGGGGCTTGAAGGGGCTCGAAGGGGTCTCTATGGGGTGTCTCTATGGGGTGTCTCTATGCGATTCCTATGGGGTGTCTCTATGGGGTCTCTATGGGGTGTCTCTATGGGGTGTCTCTATGGGGTGTCTATGGGGCTCTATGGGGCTCTAGGGGCTCTAGGGGGTCTCTATGGGTCTCTGTGGGGTGTCTATGGCTCTCTATGGGGCTCTATGGGGTCTCTATGGGGTGTCTATGGGGCTCTATGGGGCTCTATGGGGCTCTAGGGGGTCCCTATGGGTCTCTGTGGGGTGTCTATGGCTCTCTATGGGGCTCTATGGGGTCTCTATGGGGCTCTATGGGGTCTCTGTTGGTCTCTGTGGGGTGTCTATGGGATTTCTATGGGTGTCTATGTGGTTCTATGGGGGCTCTATGGGTCTCTGGGGGTTTCTATGGGTCTCTATGTGTCCCTATGGGTCTCTATGTGTCCCTATGGGCCCCTATGGGCCCCTATGGGTCTCTATGGGTCTCCACAGGTGCCAATGCAACGGGCACGCGGACACGTGCAACGAGGCCGACGGCACCGGGTGCCCCTGCGCCAACAACACCGAGAGCCCCCCCTGCACCGGGGACCGGCGGGAGTGCTACCGGCACCAGGTGCACCCATGGGCGCCCACGGGGACCCATTGACACCCATGGGGACCCATTGGGACCCATTGGGACCCATTGACACCCATTGACTCCCATTGACACCCATTGACTCCCATTGACTCCCATTGACACCCATTGACACCCATTGACACCCATTGACACCCATTGACACCCATTGACATCCATTGACACCCATTGACATCCATTGACTCCCATTGACACCCATTGACGCCCATTGGCTCCCATTGACTCCCATTGACTCCCATTGACTCCCATTGACTCCCATTGACCCCCATTGACCCCCATTGACCCCCATTGACCCCCATTGACTCCCATTGACTCCCATTGACCCCCATTGACTCCCATTGACCCCCATTGACTCCCATTGACTCCCATTGACCCCCATTGACCCCCATTGACTCCCATTGACTCCCATTGACCCCCATTGACTCCCATTGACTCCCATTGACGCCCATTGACGCCCATTGACTCCCATTGACTCCCATTGACTCCATTGACTCCCATTGACTCCCATTGACCCACATTGACTCCATTGACTCCCATTGACTCCCATTGACTCCCATTGACCCCCATTGACTCCCATTGACACCCATTGACACCCATTGACTCCATTGACTCCCATTGACCCCCATTGACCCCCATTGACGCCCATTGACGCCCATTGACTCCCATTGACTCCCATTGACTCCCATTGACTCCATTGACTCCCCTTGACTCCCCTTGACTCCCATTGACCCCCATTGACCCCCATTGACCCCCATTGACTCCCATTGACTCCATTGACCCCCATTGACCCCCATTGACCCCCATTGACCCCATTGACCCCCATTGACCCCCATTGACCCCCATTGACCCCCATTGACCCCCATTGACCCCCATTGACCCCCATTGACCCCCATTGACCCCCATTGACCGCCATTGACTCCCATTGACCCCCATTGACCCCCTTTGACTCCCATTGACCCCCATTGACCCCCATTGACCCCCATTGACCCCCATTGACCCCATTGACCCCCATTGACCCCCATTGACTCCCATTGACTCCCATTGACCCCCATTGACTCCCATTGACCCCCATTGACCCCCTTTGACCCCCTTTGACCCCCATTGACCCCCATTGACCCCCATTGACTCCCATTGACTCCCATTGACTCCCGTTGACTCCCATTGACTCCCATTGACACCCATTGACCCCCATTGACCCCCATTGACCCCATTGACACCCATTGAGTCCCCATTGACCCCCATTGACTCCCATTGACTCCCATTGACCCATATTGACCCCCATTGACCCCCATTGACTCCCATTGACTCCCATTGACCCCCATTGACTCCCATTGACTCTCATTGACCCCCATTGACCCCCATTGACCCCCATTGACCCCCTTTGACTCCCATTGACCCCCATTGACCCCCATTGACTCCCATTGACCCCCATTGACCCCCATTGACTCCCATTGACCCCCATTGAACCCCATTGACCCCCATTGGGACCCATTGACTCCCATTGACTCCCATTGACCCCCTTTGACTCCCATTGACCCCCATTGACCCCCATTGACTCCATTGACCCCCATTGACCCCCATTGACCCCCATTGACCCCCATTGACCCCCATTGACTCTCATTGACTTTGACTCCCATTGACTCCCATTGACCCCCATTGACTCCCATTGACCCCCATTGACCCCCATTGACCCCCATTGACCCCCATTGACCCCCATTGACCCCCTTTGACTCCCATTGACTCCCATTGACTCTCATTGACCCCCATTGACCCCCATTGACCCCCTTTGACTCCCATTGACTCCCATTGACCCCCATTGACCCCCATTGACTCCCATTGACCCCCATTGACCCCCATTGACTCCCATTGACCCCCATTGAACCCCATTGACCCCCATTGGGACCCATTGACTCCCATTGACTCCCATTGACCCCATTGACTCCCATTGACCCTCATTGACTCCCATTGACTCTCATTGACCCCCATTGACTCCCATTGACCCCCATTGACTCCCATTGACCCCCATTGACTCCCATTGACTCTCATTGACCCCCATTGACTCCCATTGACCCCCATTGACCCCCATTGACCCCCATTGACCCCCATTGACTCCCATTGACTCCCATTGACCCCCATTGACTCCCATTGACTCCCATTGACCCCATTGACTCCATTGACCCCCATTGACTCCCATTGACCCCCATTGACTCCCATTGATCCCCATTGACCCCCATTGACCCCCATTGACCCCCATTGACTCCCATTGACACCCATTGACTCCCATTGACTCCCATTGACCCATTGACTCCCATTGGCCCCCATTGACCCCCATTGACCCCCATTGACTCCCATTGACACCCATTGACCCCCATTGACCCCCATTGACTCCCATTGACCCCCATTGACTCCATTGACCCCCATTGACCCCCATTGACTCCATTGACCCCCATTGACCCCCATTGTCTCCCATTGACCCCCATTGACTCCCATTGACCCCCATTGACTCCCATTGACCCCCATTGACTCCCATTGACCCCCGTTGACTCCCGTTGACACCCATTGACCCCCATTGACTCCCATTGACTCCATTGACTCCCGTTGACCCCCATTGACTCCATTGACTCCCGTTGACCCCCATTGGCTCCCATTGACCCCCTTTGACTCCCATTGACTCCATTGACCCCCATTGACCCCCATTGACTCCCATTGACTCCCATTGATTCTCATTGACCCCCATTGACTCCCATTGACCCCCATTGACCCCCATTGACCCCCATTGACTCCCATTGACCCCCATTGACCCCCATTGACTCCCATTGACCCCGTTGAGCCCCATTGACTCCATTGACTCCCATTGACTCCATTGACTCCCATTGACCCCCATTGGCTCCCATTGACCCCCTTTGACTCCCTTTGACTCCCCATTGACTCTCTTTGACTCCCTTTGACTTCCATTGCTTCCCTTTGACCCCCATTGACTCCCATTGACTCCCATTGATTCTCATTGACCCCCATTGACTCCCATTGACCCCCATTGACCCCCATTGACCCCCTTTGACTCCTATTGACTCCCATTGACCCCCATTGACTCCCATTGACCCCCCTTGACCCCCATTGACCCCCATTGCCCCCCATTGACCCCCATTGACCCCCTATCCTCTCCTCTCCCCCCCCCACAGTGCTCCCGGTGCCGCGAGCCTTTCTCCGGGCACCCAGTTGGGGGTCAGCCCTGTTACCGCCCCCTGGCGGCCGATCAGGAGCACTGCCTGGAACCGGGCCCCTCCCCCCCTCGCTGCCCCTCCCCCTCGCTCGTGCAGCGCCGCCCCCTGGCGCCGGGCGCCGCCGTGGCCTTCGTCCTCCACCCCAAGTTCGCCAACGTCGACGTCCGCCTCACGCTCGACGTCACTTACGGGGCGGTCGACGTCTACGCGGCGCTGGCCTACGAGACCCTGCACGTGCTGCCCCCCAACGCCACCGGCGGCCGCCTCGAGGTCTCATTGGCCGCGAACCGCAGCGGCGCCGTCCAATGGGAGCGCGCCGCCGGCCCCGTCACTTACGTGACGTCCCGCGGCGACGTCGCCGCCGTCGTCGTCTACGGGGTGCGGGATCGCTTGGTGCTCACCTATCCCTATGGGGCCATGAGGAGCCATAGGGTGTTCGTGTTGGTGGTGAACGTGGGGCCAGGCCCCACGGCGGGGGCGGTGGCGTTCGGCCAGGCCCAGCCCCACATCGATCTCTTCGTCTTCTTCTCGGTCTTCTTCGCTTGCTTCTTCCTCTTCCTCGCTATGGGGCTGCTGCTCTGGAAGGGGAAGAGGGGCCTGGATGCCCGCAGGAGGAGGAGGAGGCAGCGGGAGCAGAGGTGGAAGATGGCCAGCAGGCCCTTTGGGGCTGTGGTGGTGTGCTTCCGGGGCGCTATGGGGCACGGTGTGGGGCACGCTATGGGGCACGCTGTGGGGCACGCTATGGGGCAGGCTGGGGGGCGGAATGAGGGGTCTAGGGGGTGGAATGGAGGGGATACGGGGCAGAAAGGGGGGGCTGTGGGGCAGAATATGGGGGTTGTGGGGCACACTATGGGGGCTGTGGGGCAGAATATGGGGGCTGTGGGGCAGAATGAGGGGGTTATGGGGCAGAAAGTGGGGGCTGTGGGGCAGAATGTGGGGTGGGATGGGGGGGCTATGGGGCAGAAAAGGTCTCTGGGGCAGAATGAGGGGGCTGTGGGGCAGAATGTGGGGGCTGTGGGGCACACTATGGGGTCTATGGGGCAGAATGAGGGGGCTATGGGGAAGAATATAGGGGCTACAGGGTGGGATGGGGGGAGTATGGGGTGGGATGGGGGAGGTATGGGGCAGAAAATGCCTATGGGGCACGCTGTGGGGCAGAATGAGGGGGCAATGGGGTGGAAAATGGGGGCTGTGGGGCACAGTATGGGGTCTGTAGAGCGGAATGAGGGGGCTGTGGGGCAGAAAATAGGGACTGGGGAGTGGAATGAGGAGTCTATGGGGCACACTATGGGGTCTATGGGGCAGAAAGTGGCGTCTATGGGGCAGACTGTGGGGTCTATATGGCATGATGTGGAGCACAATATGGGGCAGAATGTGGGGCAGAACGTAGGATCTGTGGGGCCAAATGTGGGGTCCGAGGGGCCGAATGTGGGTTCTATAGGGCAGGATGTAGGATCTGTGGGGCAGGATGTGGCATCTGCAAGTCAAACTGTGGGCTCTGTGGGGCAGAATGCAGGGCACAGTGTGGGGTCCATGGGGCAGAACGTGGGCTCTGGGGGGCGCAACATGAGCTCTATGGGGCACAGTGTGGGCTCCGTGGGGCACAACGTGGTCCCTATGGGGCAGAATGTGGGCTCTGTGGGGCAGAACGTGGTCCCTATGGGGCAGAGCATGGGTTCTATGGGGCACAATGTGGGCTCTATGGGGCAGAACGTAGTCTCTGTGGGGCACAACATGAGCTCTAGGGGACAGAACGTGGGTTCTATGGGGCACAACGTGGGCTCTGTGGGGCAGAACATGAGCTCTATAGGGCACAACGTGGGGCACAACGTGGTCTCTATGGGGCACAACGTGGTCTCTATGGGGCACAACGTGGGTGCTGTTGGGCACAACATGAGCTCTATGGGGCAGAACGTGGTCGCTATGGGGCAGAGCATGGGTTCTATGGGGCAGAACGCGGTCGCTGTGGGGCAGAACGTGGTCCCTATGGGGCCGAACGCGGTCGCTATGGGGCACAACGCAGTCGCTATGGGGCACAACGTGGTCTCTATGGGGCACAACGTGGTCCCTATGGGGCAGAGCATGGGCTCTATGGGGCAGAGCATGGGTTCTATGGGGCAGAACGCGGTCCCTATGGGGCAGAACGTGGTCTCTATGGGACAGAGCATGGGTTCTATGGGGCAGAACGCGGTCGCTATGGGGCAGAGCATGGGTTCTATGGGGCACAACATGGGCTCTATGGGGCAGAACGCGGTCGCTATGGGGCAGCACGCGGTCGCTATGGGGCAGAGCATGGGTTCTATGGGGCAGAGCATGGGTTCTATGGGGCAGAACGCGGTCGCTATGGGGCAGAGCATGCGTTCTATGGGGCAGAACGTGGTCGCTATGGGGCAGAACGTGAGCTCTATGGGGCAGAACGTGGTCTCTATGGGGCAGAACGTGGGTTCTATGGGGCAGAGCATGGGTTCTATGGGGCACGTGGTCGCTATGGGCCCCATGGCGCCCCCTGGCGGGCCGGCGGTGGGGCCGCTGACGCTGGAGCCCACCGAGGACGCGCTGGCGGCGGTGGGGACGTTGCTGCTGCAACTTCCGGGGGGGGGAGGGGCGGGGGGGGGGGAGGGGCCCGGGGGGGGGGGGCGGCGCTGGCCTCGGCCCTGCTCGCGCTGCGGGGGGGGCTCCAGGAGTGGGGGAGGGGCGGGGGAGGGGCGGGGGGAGGGGCCGGGGGGGGAGGGGCTGGGGGGAGGGGCCCCGCTGCTCGCAAAGGGGGGGCGGGGACTGAGAGGACCTCGGTGGCGGTGTGAGGGGGGGGAGGGGGGGACTTGTGGGGCAGAAGAGGGTAACTTATGGGGCAGAGGGGGGGCACTTATGGGGCAGAAGGGGTAACTTGTAGGGCAGAGAGGGGGCAGTTATGGGGCAGAGGGCGCAAGTATGGGGCAGAAAGGCGGCGCTTATGGGGCAGAGGGGGGGCACTTATGGGGCAGAGGGGGTAACTTGGGCAGAGAGGAGGCAGTTATGGGGCAGAGGGCGCAAGTATGGGGCAGAGGGGGGGCACTTATGGGGCAGAGGGGGCACTTAAGGGGCAGGGAAGGGGAACTTATGGGGCAGAAGGGGTAACTTGTAGGGCAGAGAGGAGGCAGTTATGGGGCAGAGGGCGCAAGTATGGGGCAGAAAGGGGGCTTATAAGAGGGTGTCAGAGAGAAGGGGCACTTATGGGGCAGAAGGGGTAGCAGAGAGGAGGCAGTTATGGGGCAGAGGGCGCAAGTATGGGTCAGAAAGGGGGCGCTTATGGGGCAGAGGGTGTCAGGGCAGAGAAGGGGCACTTATGGGGCAGAAGGGGTAACTTGTAGGGCAGAGAGGGGGCAGTTATGGGGCAGAGGGCGCAAGTATGGGGCAGAAAGGGGGCGCTTATGGGGCAGAGGGGCAGAGGGGGGGGGGCACTTATGGGGCAGAGGGGGGGCACTTATGGGGCAGAGGGGGCACTTATGGGGCAGAAGGGGTAACTTGTAGGGCAGAGAGGAGGCAGTTATGGGGCAGAGGGCGCAAGTATGGGGCAGAAAGGGGGCGCTTATGGGGAAGAGGGTGTCACTTAGGGCAGAGAAGGGGCACTTATGGGGCAGAAGGGGTAACTTGTAGGGCAGAGAGGGGCACTTATGGAGTAGAGGGGTAGCACTTAAGGGGCAGAGAGGAGGCAGTTATGGGGCAGAAGGGGGCACTTATGGGGCAGAAGGGGGAACTTATGGGGCAGAGGTGGGCAGTTATGGGGCAGAAAGGGGGCGCTTATGGGGTGGCGTGGCGCTTATAGGGCAGAGGGGAGGCACTTGTGTGGGGGCACTTGTGGGGCAGAGAGGGGACAATTATGGGGCAAAGGGAGGAACTTAATGGGCAGAGGAGGACCCGACTGTGCAATCTATGGGGCAGGGAAGACCCCGGTTCTGTGACTTATGGGGCAGCATGGAATCACTTATGGGGCAGAGGGAGGGCTCTTATGGGGAAGAGGGAGGGCACTTATGGGGCAGGAGGGGAACCCTACTTTGTAATCTATGGGGCAGAGGGGGAACCCATGAATGGACTTATGGGGCACAGGGGACCCTCCCCCTTTGCCACTTATGGGTCAACCCCCCCCCGCCCTGTTGTGACATAGAACCCAATTGTACCGACCCCCATCCCTATCTCCCCCCACTTATGGGGCGCTGCCCCATAGATTTACCCCTCCCCCCCGCTTTCTTGTGCCCCACAGCGCTTGGGGGGCTCAATAAACAGCATCTGCCGCCCCCCCTCCCCCCATTGTGTGGGGCGGAGAGAACGCGGCCCTAGACCTGCGTTAGTGTGATGTGATTGGCTGAATGGCGTGGGAGCAGCGCTGTGATTGGCTGAAAGCTCAGTGACGCAATACCAGGCCTCGCGGGTTCTCAATGGGTCTTTATTGCCGCTATGGGGCTGAGAGCGCGGACCCCCCCCCCCCCCCCTTCACCCCACACTTGTGGGGCTCAGGACCCCGCGGGGCCGCTGGGGCGGCGGCGCTGACCCCCACCGAGAGCGGGGGGTGGGGGGGAGCCCCCCTCTGACCCACGGCTATGGGGCGGGGCCGCCATGGGGCTGGGGGGTGCAGTGGGGCCGGCGCTATGGGGCACAACGGTGCCGGCGCTATGGGGCACAGCGGTGCCGGCGCTATGGGGCACAGCGGTGCCGGCGCTATGGGGCACAGCGGTGCCGGTGCTATGGGGCACAACGGTGCCGGTGCTATGGGGCACAGCGGTGCTGGTGCTATGGGGCACAACAGTGTCGCTATGGGGCACAGCGGTGGCTCTGTGGGGCGCAGCGGTGCCGGTGCTATGGGGCACAGCGGTGCCGGTGCTATGGGGCGCAGCGGTGCCGGTGCTATGGGGCACAGCGGTGCCAGTGCTATGGGGCACAGCGGTGGTGCTGTGGGGCACAGCAGTGCCAGTGCTATAGGGCACAACAGTGTTGCTATGGGGCACAACAGTGTCACTATGGGGCACAGCATCCTTGCTATGGGGCACAGTGGTGCCAGTGCTATGGGGCACAACAGTGTCGCTATGGGGCACAGCAGTGGTGCTGTGGGGCACAACAGTGTCGCTATGGGGCACAGCGGTGCCGGTGCTATGGGGCACAGCGGTGGTGCTGTGGGGCACAGCAGTGCCAGTGCTATAGGGCACAACAGTGTTGCTATGGGGCACAACGGTGTCGCTATGGGGCACAGCAGTGCCGGTGCTATGGGGCACAGCAGTGTCACTATGGGGCACAGCATCCTTGCTATGGGGCACAGTGGTGCCGGTGCTATGGGGCACAGCAGTGGTGCTATGGGGCACAGCGGTGCCGGTGCTATGGGGCACAACAGTGTCGCTATGGGGCACAGCAGTGGTGCTGTGGGGCACAGTGCTGCCAGTGCTACGGGGCACAGCAGTGTCGCTATGGGGCACAGCAGTGCCGGTGCTATGGGGCACAGTGGTGCCAGTGCTATGGGGCACAGCAGTGGTGCTACGGGGCACAACAGTGTCGCTATGGGGCACAGCAGTGCCGGTGCTATGGGGCACAGTGGTGCTGTCGCTATGGGTCGGGGCAGCTCCAGTGCTATGGGGCACAGCAGTGGTGCTATGGGGCACAGCATCCTTGCTATGGGGCACAGTGCTGCCAGTGCTATGGGGCACAGCAGTGGTGCTATGGGGCACAGCAGCGCCGGTGCTATGGGGCACAGTGGTGCTGTCGCTATGGGTCGGGGCAGCTCCAGTGCTATGGGGCACAGCCTCCTTGCTATGGGTCAGGGTGGTGCCAGTGCTATGGGGCACCGCAGTGTCGCTATGGGGCGGAACAGCCTTGCTGTGGGTCACGGCGTCGCTATGGGGTGCAGCATCCTTCCTGTGGGTCACGGTGGTGGCCGTGCTATGGGGCGCAACAGCCTTGCTGTGGGTCGCACCGCTCCGGACCCCCAGCAGCACCGACCCACGGCGCCCCCCATCATACGGGGCTGAGCCCCCTATAACCGACCCACGTCGGGTGCTATCATATGGGGCTGAGCCCCCCAACACCGACCCCCTCCGCCCCACATCATATAGGGCTGAGCCCCCTAGGGACGTGCCCCCCAGCACCGACCCCCTTCGTGCCCCATCATATGGGGCAGAGCCCCCTATAACTGACCCCCTCCGCCCCACATCATATGGGGCAGAGCCCCCTATAACCGACCCCCTCCGCCCCACATCATATAGGGCTGAGCCCCCTAGGGATGTGCCCCCCAGCACCGACCCACGGCGGGTGCTCTCGTATGGGGCCGAGCCCCCTAGAACCGACCCCCTCCGCCCCACATCGTATGGGGCAGAGCCCCCTATAACCGACCCCCTCCGCCCCACATCGTATAGGGCAGAGCCCCCTATCACCGACCCCCTCCGCCCCACATCGTATGGGGCAGAGCCCCCTATAACCGACCCCCTCCGCCCCACATCATATAGGGCAGAGCCCCCCATCACCGACCCCCTCCGCCCCACATCATACGCCCCTCCCCCCTGCCACGTGTCCCACGGGTCCTCCCACGCCTCCGCCCACGTGTCCTCGGGCTCCTCCCACTCCTCCCCCCACACGGGGCCTCCTCCCCCCCAGGGGGCGCCCTCGTTTCCCGCGGTTCCAGCGCCGATTCCCGCGCTTCCTCCGCCTTTTCCCGCGCCTCCAGCGATGTTTCCCGCGCTTCCTCCACTTCCCGCGCTCATGCCGCCATTTCCCGCGCTTCCTCCCTCCTTTCCCGCG
Source organism: Pezoporus occidentalis (assembly GCF_034315485.1). Taxonomy (NCBI): domain Eukaryota; kingdom Metazoa; phylum Chordata; class Aves; order Psittaciformes; family Psittacidae; genus Pezoporus; species Pezoporus occidentalis. The sequence continues at coordinate 1,161 of NW_026913344.1, read as the reverse complement.
CTTCCTCCACTTCGCGCGTAGCGGGCGCTATTTCCCGCCGTTCCTCCACTTCCCGCGCTCATGCCGCTATTTCCCGCGCTTCCTCCCTCTTTCCCCGCGCTTCCTCCGCTTGGCGCGTAGTGGGCGCTGCTTCCCGCGCTTCCATCCCCTTTTCCCGCGCTTCCTCCACTTCGCGCGTAGCGGGCGCTGTTTCCCGCGGCTCCAGCGATGTTTCCCGCGGTTCCTTCACTTGGCGCGTAGTGGGCGCTGTTTCCCGCGCTTCCATCTCCTTTCCCCGCGCTTCCTCCACTTGGCGCGTAGCGGGCGCTGTTTCCCGCGGTTCCTCCGGTGTTTCCCGCGCTTCCTCCACTTCGCGCGTAGCGGGCGCTACTTCCCGCGCTTCCATCTCCTTTCCCCGCGCTTCCTCCACTTCGCGCGTAGTGGGCGCTGCTTCCCGCGGTGTTTCCCGCGGTTCCTTCACTTCGCGCGTAGCGGGCGCTGCTTCCCGCGGATCCACCGGTGTTTCCCGCGGTTCCTCGGCTTGGCGCGCCGCGGGCGCCGTTTCCCGCGGTTGCGGCGGGGGCGGGGCCGCTGAGCACGGCGCGGATGAGGCGCGCGCAGAGCTCGGTGGCGCGCCGGCTGGCGGCGCTGAGCGGGGCCATGCTCAGGAAGCCGTGGGGCAGCTCGGGCAGGACCCACAGCGAGACCCTGCCCCCCGCAGCCCGCACCCGCCGCGCCAGAGCCACCGAATCGTCCAGGAGGGGGTCCAGGGCGCAGGCCTGGGGGGGGGAAAAGGGGGGGAGCTATGGGGCTCTATGGGGAGTCTATGGGGATCTATGGGGAGTCTATGGGGCTCTATGGGGGCTCTATGGGGATCTATGGGGAGTCTATGGGGCTCTATGGGGAGTCTATGGGGGATCTATGGGGAGTCTATGGGGCTCTATGGGGATCTATGGGGAGTCTATGGGGCTCTATGGGGAATCTATGGGGAGTCTATGGGGCTCTATGGGGGATCTATGGGGCCTCTATGGGGAATCTATGGGGCTCTATGAGGAATCTATGGAGGGTCTATGGGGGATCTGTGCGGGTCTATGGGGATCTATGGGGCTCTATGGGGGATCTATGGGGCTCTGTGGGGAGTCTATGGGGGCTCTATGGGGATCTATGGGGAGTCTATGGGGC
>NW_026913343.1:0-5637 GCF_034315485.1 Pezoporus occidentalis | reverse complement strand
TTCTTCTGCTGCGGGAGCAGATGCCACTGTTCGTTCTGTGCTGTCTGTGTTGCTGCCAGCAGAGAGCAGGCTCTGAACTGACTCCATTCAAATGCTTTTCCTGTATGAAAGGGAGCAGTGAAAGCAACGATGGATGCACCAATGTAAAGGTGATTGTGTGCTGAACAGGTCCAGCACAAGCTTTAAATCCTGACAATTCTGCTGTGGGAGCAGAGGCCAAACGTTCGTGCTGTACTCACTGTGCTGCTGGGCAGCTGAAAGCGACCAGTTGAGAATTTGGATTCAAATGGACTTTTAGGTATGAAACCGAGGAGAGACTGCAATGATGGTGACACCGTTGCAAAGCAGCCTGTGTGTTGAAGAGGCCCAGCACTAGCTTTCCCTGCTGGTTCTTCTGCTGTGGGAGCAGATGCCACTGTTCTTTCTGTGCTGACTGTGTTGCTGCCAGCAGAGAGCAGGCTCTGAACTGATTCCATTCAAATGCTTTTCCTGTATGAAAGGGAGCAGTGAAAGCAACGATGGATGCACCAATGTAAAGGTGATTGTGTGCTGAACAGGTCCAGCACAAGCTTTCAATCCTGACTCTTCTGCTGTGGGAGCAGAGGCCAAACGTTCGTGCTGTACTCACTGTGCTGCCTGCAGCTGAGAGCGACCAGCTGAGAATTTGGATTCAAATGGACTTTTAGGTATGAAACCGAGGAGAGACTGCAATGATGGTGACACCGTTGCAAAGCAGCCTGTGTGCTGAAGAGGCCCAGCACTAGCTTTCCCTGCTGGTTCTTCTGCTGTGGGAGCAGATGCCACTGTTCTTTCTGTGCTGACTGTGTTGCTGCGCAGCAGAGAGCAGGCTCTGAACTGATTCCATTCAAATGCTTTTCCTGTATGAAAGGGAGCAGTGAAAGCAACGATGGATGCACCAATGTAAAGGTGATTGTGTGCTGAACAGGTCCAGCACAAGCTTTCAATCCTGGCTCTTCTGCTGTGGGAGCAGAAGCCAAACGTTCGTGCTGTACTCACTGTGCTGCCTGCAGCTGAGAGCGACCAGCTGAGAATTTGGATTCAAATGGACTTTTAGGTATGAAACCGAGGAGAGACTGCAATGATGGTGACACCGTTGCAAAGCAGCCTGTGTGCTGAAGAGGCCCAGCACTAGCTTTCCCTGCTGGTTCTTCTGCTGTGGGAGCAGATGCCACTGTTCGTTCTGTGCTGACTGTGTTGCTGCCAGCAGAGAGCAGGCTCTGAACTGATTCCATTCAAATGCTTTTCCTGTATGAAAGGGAGCAGTGAAAGCAACGATGGATGCACCAATGTAAAGGTGATTGTGTGCTGAACAGGTCCAGCACAAGCTTTCAATCCTGACTCTTCTGCTGTGGGAGCAGAAGCCAAACGTTCGTGCTGTACTCACTGTGCTGCCTGCAGCTGAGAGCGACCAGCTGAGAATTTGGATTCAAATGGACTTTTAGGTATGAAACCGAGGAGAGACTGCAATGATGGTGACACCGTTGCAAAGCAGCCTGTGTGCTGAAGAGGCCCAGCACTAGCTTTCCCTGCTGGTTCTTCTGCTGTGGGAGCAGATGCCACTGTTCGTTCTGTGCTGACTGTGTTGCTGCCAGCAGAGAGCAGGCTCTGAACTGATTCCATTCAAATGCTTTTCCTGTATGAAAGGGAGCAGTGAAAGCAACGATGGATGCACCAATGTAAAGGTGATTGTGTGCTGAACAGGTCCAGCACAAGCTTTCAATCCTGACACTTCTGCTGTGGGAGCAGAAGCCAAACGTTCGTGCTGTACTCACTGTGCTGCCTGCAGCTGAGAGCGACCAGCTGAGAATTTGGATTCAAATGGACTTTTAGGTATGAAACCGAGGAGAGACTGCAATGATGGTGACACCGTTGCAAAGCAGCCTGTGTGCTGAAGAGGCCCAGCACTAGCTTTCCCTGCTGGTTCTTCTGCTGTGGGAGCAGATGCCACTGTTCGTTCTGTGCTGACTGTGTTGCTGCCAGCAGAGAGCAGGCTCTGAACTGACTCCATTCAAATGCTTTTCCTGTATGAAAGGGAGCAGTGAAAGCAACGATGGATGCACCAATGTAAAGGTGATTGTGTGCTGAACAGGTCCAGCACAAGCTTTAAATCCTGACACTGGATTCAAATGGACTTTTAGGTATGAAACCGAGGAGAGACTGCAATGATGGTGACACCGTTGCAAAGCAGCCTGTGTGCTGAAGAGGCCCAGCACTAGCTTTCCCTGCTGGTTCTTCTGCTGTGGGAGCAGATGCCACTCTTCGTTCTGTGCTGACTGTGTTGCTGCCAGCAGAGAGCAGGCTCTGAACTGACTCCATTCAAATGCTTTTCCTGTATGAAAGGGAGCAGTGAAAGCAACGATGGATGCACCAATGTAAAGGTGATTGTGTGCTGAACAGGTCCAGCACAAGCTTTCAATCCTGACACTTCTGCTGTGGGAGCAGAGGCCAAACGTTCGTGCTGTACTCACTGTGCTGCCTGCAGCTGAGAGCGACCAGCTGAGAATTTGGATTCAAATGGACTTTTAGGTATGAAACCGAGGAGAGACTGCAATGATGGTGACACCGTTGCAAAGCAGCCTGTGTGCTGAAGAGGCCCAGCACTAGCTTTCCCTGCTGGTTCTTCTGCTGTGGGAGCAGATGCCACTCTTCGTTCTGTGCTGACTGTGTTGCTGCGCAGCAGAGAGCAGGCTCTGAACTGATTCCATTCAAATGCTTTTCCTGTATGAAAGGGAGCAGTGAAAGCAACGATGGATGCACCAATGTAAAGGTGATTGTGTGCTGAACAGGTCCAGCACAAGCTTTCAATCCTGGCTCTTCTGCTGTGGGAGCAGAAGCCAAACGTTCGTGCTGTACTCACTGTGCTGCCTGCAGCTGAGAGAGACCAGCTGAGAATTTGGATTCAAATGGAGTTTTAGGTATGAAACTGAGGAGAGACTGCAATGATGGTGACACCGTTGCAAAGCAGCCTGTGTGCTGAAGAGGCCCAGCACTAGCTTTCCCTGCTGGTTCTTCTGCTGTGGGAGCAGATGCCACTGTTCTTTCTGTGCTGTGTGTTGCTGCCAGCAGAGAGCAGGCTCTGAACTGATTCCATTCAAATGCTTTTCCTGTATGAAAGGGAGCAGTGAAAGCAACGATGGATGCACCAATGTAAAGGTGATTGTGTGCTGAACAGGTCCAGCACAAGCTTTCCCTCCTGGCTCTTCTGCTGTGGGAGCAGAAGCCAAACGTTCGTGCTGTAATCACTGTGCTGCCTGCAGCTGAGAGCGACCAGCTGAGAATTTGGATTCAAATGGACTTTTAGGTATGAAACCGAGGAGAGACTGCAATGATGGTGACACCGTTGCAAAGCAGCCTGTGTGCTGAAGAGGCCCAGCACTAGCTTTCCCTGCTGGTTCTTCTGCTGTGGGAGCAGATGCCACTGTTCTTTCTGTGCTGACTGTGTTGCTGCCAGCAGAGAGCAGGCTCTGAACTGATTCCATTCAAATGCTTTTCCTGTATGAAAGGGAGCAGTGAAAGCAACGATGGATGCACCAATGTAAAGGTGATTGTGTGCTGAACAGGTCCAGCACAAGCTTTCAATCCTGGCTCTTCTGCTGTGGGAGCAGAAGCCAAACGTTCGTGCTGTACTCACTGTGCTGCCTGCAGCTGAGAGCGACCAGCTGAGAATTTGGATTCAAATGGACTTTTAGGTATGAAACCGAGGAGAGACTGCAATGATGGTGACACCGTTGCAAAGCAGCCTGTGTGCTGAAGAGGCCCAGCACTAGCTTTCCCTGCTGGTTCTTCTGCTGTGGGAGCAGATGCCACTGTTCGTTCTGTGCTGACTGTGTTGCTGCCAGCAGAGAGCAGGCTCTGAACTGACTCCATTCAAATGCTTTTCCTGTATGAAAGGGAGCAGTGAAAGCAACGATGGATGCACCAATGTAAAGGTGATTGTGTGCTGAACAGGTCCAGCACAAGCTTTAAATCCTGACAATTCTGCTGTGGGAGCAGAGGCCAAACGTTCGTGCTGTACTCACTGTGCTGCCTGCAGCTGAGAGCGACCAGCTGAGAATTTGGATTCAAATGGACTTTTAGGTATGAAACCGAGGAGAGACTGCAATGATGGTGACACCGTTGCAAAGCAGCCTGTGTGCTGAAGAGGCCCAGCACTAGCTTTCCCTGCTGGTTCTTCTGCTGTGGGAGCAGATGCCACTGTTCGTTCTGTGCTGTCTGTGTTGCTGCCAGCAGAGAGCAGGCTCTGAACTGACTCCATTCAAATGCTTTTCCTGTATGAAAGGGAGCAGTGAAAGCAACGATGGATGCACCAATGTAAAGGTGATTGTGTGCTGAACAGGTCCAGCACAAGCTTTAAATCCTGGCTCTTCTGCTGTGGGAGCAGAAGCCAAACGTTCGTGCTGTACTCACTGTGCTGCTGGGCAGCTGAGAGAGACCAGCTGAGAATTTGGATTCAAATGGAGTTTTAGGTATGAAACCGAGGAGAGACTGCAATGATGGTGACACCGTTGCAAAGCTGCCTGTGTGCTGAAGAGGCCCAGCACTAGCTTTCCCTGCTGGTTCTTCTGCTGTGGGAGCAGATGCCACTGTTCTTTCTGTGCTGACTGTGTTGCTGCCAGCAGAGAGCAGGCTCTGAACTGATTCCATTCAAATGCTTTTCCTGTATGAAAGGGAGCAGTGAAAGCAACGATGGATGCACCAATGTAAAGGTGATTGTGTGCTGAACAGGTCCAGCACAAGCTTTCAATCCTGGCTCTTCTGCTGTGGGAGCAGAAGCCAAACGTTCGTGCTGTACTCACTGTGCTGCCTGCAGCTGAGAGCGACCAGCTGAGAATTTGGATTCAAATGGACTTTTAGGTATGAAACCGAGGAGAGACTGCAATGATGGTGACACCGTTGCAAAGCAGCCTGTGTGCTGAAGAGGCCCAGCACTAGCTTTCCCTGCTGGTTCTTCTGCTGTGGGAGCAGATGCCACTCTTCGTTCTGTGCTGACTGTGTTGCTGCCAGCAGAGAGCAGGCTCTGAACTGACTCCATTCAAATGCTTTTCCTGTATGAAAGGGAGCAGTGAAAGCAACGATGGATGCACCAATGTAAAGGTGATTGTGTGCTGAACAGGTCCAGCACAAGCTTTCCCTCCTGGCTCTTCTGCTGTGGGAGCAGAAGCCAAACGTTCGTGCTGTAATCACTGTGCTGCCTGCAGCTGAGAGCGACCAGCTGAGAATTTGGATTCAAATGGACTTTTAGGTATGAAACCGAGGAGAGACTGCAATGATGGTGACACCGTTGCAAAGCAGCCTGTGTGCTGAAGAGGCCCAGCACTAGCTTTCCCTGCTGGTTCTTCTGCTGCGGGAGCAGATGCCACTGTTCGTTCTGTGCTGTCTGTGTTGCTGCCAGCAGAGAGCAGGCTCTGAACTGACTCCATTCAAATGCTTTTCCTGTATGAAAGGGAGCAGTGAAAGCAACGATGGATGCACCAATGTAAAGGTGATTGTGTGCTGAACAGGTCCAGCACAAGCTTTAAATCCTGACAATTCTGCTGTGGGAGCAGAGGCCAAACGTTCGTGCTGTACTCACTGTGCTGCTGGGCAGCTGAAAGCGACCAGTTGAGAATTTGGATT